>NC_052489.1:11071413-11275214 GCF_009730915.1 Dioscorea cayenensis subsp. rotundata
ACAATGCAAGAGAGAGGTGGGAAGACGATGATGTGGGTAGGAGAGTTGAAGCCATCCAAATGACCCCTGCACCCGGTAAGCTAAACTTGGGACAATTCTCAACTCAAATTGTTTCCTCGAGGCAGTAGTAAGATGGTCGGACTCTCCAACAAATACTTCTTCCCGGCGAGCTGATTTTGGTTTAAAGGAAGTAGCTATGCAATGTCTCGTCGGGAGGAACACACTCTTTCAAGCCCTCCATAATGTAAGCCAAGAGGTACGTCAAGCTTAGTGATGTAAAAGCAAGCGCTACTTGGGAAGCAAACAAGTTTTTAATTGTTTTCTAGTTTATATTTTCACTTTACTGCATTAGAAATTCATGAGTCGCGTGCTTTGATGAATTTTTGTTGGTGTTGAAAGTTTTCATGGAAAAATTTTGGTGATTTAAATTGATTTTCGTAGTATGTGGCATGGTTGAGGTGTAATTCATGTTTATAGTTGAAGAATTAGTGTTAATTTGAAGTTTGGAGCCTTTGCTCGACTGCGTTCATCGGTAAATTTTGCAGCTCACGCGGTGCAGTGGGAATTTCCACACGGCCCTGTGTACAGTGACTCGCAGGGGTGGAATTTCCACACCCCATGTGTCTTATAAGATTATGAGGGGTCAACTTCGTCATTATCTTCACCACTTACACCCATCTTCTCCCACTTCTCCATCTTCGAGAATCTAAACTTTTGAGCACAAAAACCACTTTTCTTCAACTCACTCGGATATTTAAAAGTGTTTCTTGCCAAGATTTGCATTAAGTTTGCTTTCACGCGATTTGCTCCCGATGCTTCATTTTCATCTTCTCTCCCTATGCCCTTATTTTTGCCAATCTATAGAGTTTTACTCTTTGGTTTTATAGAGTGATTGTTTTTCATGGAAAATCTTGTAGAAACACTTTTAGAATGTATGGATCGAAATTTCTGGAGCGTTGGAGCCCAATCATGGCTTCTTGGCCATAGCAGGCGCGTGGCGCTGGCGGCCCTGCGCCCAGCGTGGGCTGGCCCGGCCCTGGTGCCGCGTCCACGTAGGCGCGACCGACCCTCAGCACCGCGCACCACTCGGTTGGGCCCTCGGTTCAGCGCCGCGCTACGCGCCAGCTACATCGCCGACGGGCTGACAAACAGTACACTCGCGTGGCGCCCGAGCCGAGCATCACGCAGCGGGCGCGTAGCTTCGCGACCCGCGTGGGTCTGGAAAAAGTACCCAATAAGGCCGGAAAAGTGATTGGCTTGCCCTCGCGCCCGCGTGGAGCTCACCATGCCCTCATCAAATTCATGCTTAAGCTTCTTTTTGAGCTTTATTTGCAGTGTATGACACCAAGGACGAAAAACTTGTTCAAATGCTTGAATTTCATACGGTTAACCTTTGGATGAGAACATTATTTTTGGCACACGGGCAACACGAAGACGCAGCGTTGATGCTTGAGGCGTCAACTCATGATTCTTTAGTTTTCTTTACTTTTCTTTTGTTTTCATTTTATAGTTTTTCTTTGTTTTTATTTTTATTTTTATGTGACTTTAGTTAACTTTTGTGTTTTTGTTTTTGTTTGATGCGAGTTTGTGCTTCATGTGTTTACTTATAAGAGCTCAGTACATCTTTTCTATTTTGTTGAGCTTCACTGAACCCCTTGTCTATGTGTAGATGGCCTTGAGAGTGATGTTGATGGTGTTTTAGTCATAGACATGATCATGTGATATTGTTACATGGTCATGTGAGCTTCTACAACCCGATGAACACATACACCCATGAGTTAGAGCTTCACCAAGCGAAGAATGAGGAGTTCAGGAGTCCTATTCCTAATTACGTTCTCACACACATTATGCTTCCATTGTTATTATTTTTATTGTGCTTGCATGTACATTGAGGACAATGTACATCTTAAGTGTGGGGGAGGGTTCACCTTATACATGACTTTTACTTGTGTTTTCATGAGCATGCTCTTGTTGCCAATGAAGGTTCACCTTAGAGTTAAGAGTTTAATTCTTAGTTTTTGGAGGTTATAAACATGGATTTTATCATGCTATAGTTTTCATCCAATTTTATTGAATATTTTTCTCCGATTGCTCTTTGTGCACTTTTCTCGCTCATTAGACCTATGAAGACTCTAGTTCATTATGTTTGGGACTTTAGTGTGCTAGTTTTTATTTATCCGAAAAATTTGAGAATTGGAAATTGTTTGTACATAGGGGGTGGAAAGAGCTACCACCATGATGTATGTAGCTACTCTCATAAGTCGGATACTTGTTATGCCCTCAATAAGAGAAAGAGCTATCTCATGGGGATGTGTAAGCTACCATCCTTGGTAGAAGAGAGCTACCACCTCAAAAGTGTGAAAGCCACTCGGGAGGCATCTTGCGAAAGGGCTACCTTAGAGGTTGTGTGAAGCTACTACTATTCTTTTACTGTTTATAAATAAGTCCCATGTTAATAAGAACTTGGTAGTGGACATAGTGTTGACATGAGTTGAGTTTTACACACACACGCATTCGGATTTTATCACATTCAATTTTTATTAGATTGATTGCTAGAGCATTGATTGTTTTGTCTAGTGTTTGATTCTCTCCATGATTGTAGAATTTTGTTCTTGTACTCATTTGGTGAACCTAAGGCCAAGCACTTCTCTTTTCTTTCCATAGGTATAATGTTTAATTTTGCTTGAGGACAAGCAAAGACTTAAGTGTGTGGGAGTTTGATAAGTGCTTGAATAGACATATTTTTATATATGTTTTACATGCATTGAGCATCATTTTTACTGTGGTTTATGTCTCATATTGTGTATTCGGTGTTCTTTTATGCATATAGGTTGTGAATGCCTTGAAGAGTAAAAAGGAAGCAAAGATGGGCTATAAAAGACATAATGTTGGGAGTTCTTGTTCAATTCAAGGTCCAAAACACGAGAGGAGTTTATAAAGCGTGGAGATGTGTGCCAACTTCCAAGAAGATTCAAGTCAATTCACTAGTTGGAAGGGCACAAAGGCAGCCACATCTTCATGTTTCTTCTCTTTGTGAAGATTGCAAGACCTCTCAAAGATACATCGATGAAGAAAAAGTTTTATAGCCTACCACATGGAGCATGTGCCGGACATGTGGCCTCAAGAGAAGAGTGATTGGACCGCGTTTTTGTGGAAAGTACTCGTAGTAAAAATTACCTGAGCGATGCTGTATCAAGATTACTTGTTCATGCGCGCGTGAAAAATTTCTGAAAATCCACGCAGCACGTGGCAGGGCGCGATCTAAGGCCTATAAATAGCCGTTTTGCCCTATTCTTTCTCATCTTTTGTGCGGCTCTTGAGGGGTGAGAGCGGCTAGGGGTTTGGAGAGGAGGTTTTTTGCGGCTTTGGGGGCGCTTCATCACCAACTTTGATCGATTCCTCCTCCGTCATAGCATCAAGGAAACCACCGAGTGAACCTAGCTTGGAGTGGGTCCTTCAAGATGTCGAAAGCTCTCCATCAAGGCCATCGAGTTCATATATAAGGGGTTTATTTCTATGGTTTTAATGTACATTCATTCATTGATGGTGTGTTTTTTATGTTGCTCCATGGAGAGCTAAAACCCAAGAGGGTATTTGGGCTTGTGAACCCTAGGATTCTCATCTTTTGTGGATTTGCTTAGTGTTTCTATTTAATCCGAGTTTGATTAAGTTTTTAATCTTGTATTCTCATTGCTTGCTTGTTTAATTAATCCTTGTGGTTGATTGGATTTGCATGATTTGTTACTTTGATGAGAGAAAGGTCTCCATTAGGGTTAGAATCTCAAGATTGAAGAGGGTTGAGAGGGTGAGTCATGAGATAGGGAGCATCCCTCTCCCTCCGATTGGTGTATTCTATCTCCGCTCCCTAAGCTCTATGCAACCATATTTAGTGTGAGGCGTGAGATTGAGAGATTTCTCCCCGGGACCTTGTAGGGGTTAGGATCCTTCGCCGGGAATTAGGGGTTAGATCAATCTTTATGAATCGGATACAACTCTTGGAATCCCTAGAGTGTTTTTGCGAGTCATATGTGGTGTGAGGTGTTGAGATTGAGTGATTTCTCCACGGGACCTCGTGAGGGGACAAGTATCGGTGATCGGGAGGCCGGATCCGATTATATTTGGATTTCCACGACTTAACTTACTCATCATAGAAACACTTTGCTTATTCGGTAACTAATACCTGAATCCTAGGAGGAGCATTGCCCGAATACCCCACTTTTACTGATTGAGATCTCCATCCATTTAACCCTTGCATATTCGTCTCCGGTATTCACTTCTTATCACATTAGATCACCACATCTTTCCATTATTCATTAGGTTAGAAAGCAGAGAAGAAGTTAGTACTAGTAGCCCTGTTCCCTGTGGATTCGACTACCCACTCACCGGGGTAATTATTACTTTGACACCCGTGCACTTGCGGTACATACACGCATATTCGGACGTGTCAGCAATCGATAGAGATGGGGTACTCGGATAATGCTCCGCCTAGGATAATTGTTTCAAGTGCAAGAACCCTCTATTATGCTTCCTAATCAATGCAATGGTGCGTCGTGGAAATCCTTAAATACATAGTCACAAATCTAAGGTCAACTATGCCTAACTCTATATATGTCCCAGAGGAGAGATTATATAACCTCTCAACCTCGCACTCGAATAGAGTTGCAATGAGCTCTAGGGATTCCAAGTGATAAATCTCTTCCTAATTATAGACCTAACCCTTTGGTCAAAGCGGAAGGTCCCTAACCACGATTAAGCCCTAGATACTAAGATCGTCTCAACGCTTCACTCCGTCGCACGCGCAACTAAGACCCAGCGGAGGGTCATCCCTTAGACCATTCACTCTACTATGGCCGCAAAGAACTCGATGAATGGAGGTAAAATCTATCACGTCGAAGGGAAAAGGGGACGCTCCAATACCTCTCGACTCACCCTCTAAACCCTCTCCAACCTAGCTTTGTCTAACGCTCGTGGTGTGTCATTCAATCACAAGGTTACCAACAAGAACTCTCAACCCTAGTGTCACTCTAGGGGAAATGTTCATACAATCAAGCATTCAAGGTTGGAACTCACAACAAACATCAATTAACTGAAAGCATAATAAAGAGATTCACTGAAACAAATACATCCTAGGGTTCACAAATACCCAAGTACCCACTAGGGGTTTAGCTCTCCATGGAGCTAAGTACAATCAAAGAAATAGAATGTAAAAGCAATGAATCCATAAAGAAACCCCATCGATGGTCATGTTGATGGTCTTGTGGAAAGTCCTCTACTCGACGTCCAAGGATTCCCTCATCCGGTATAAGATACCCCTCGACGGAAGCTCCCCTACCAACCTTCTTCCTAAGGAATGACGATGTCAGAGCCGTAGAACCTCTCCAAAACCTTAGCCAATACCCCTTAAAATCCTAGTCGAAGCCCTCTCTCAAGTTGGGGAAAGGATGGAGAAAAGAATGGTGAAATCGGGGCTGCATAGGCTTTAAATAGGGCTGGAATCGGGCGACTACACTGGCCTGTGGATCTTTCAGACGCCCATGTGGAATTTCCACACGGGCGTGGATAATTTCCACACGCCCGTGTGGGTTCTTTGAATTCCTGTTTTCTCGGCCGGCTGTGAACAGTATCTGGCCTGAATAGCTTCCCGAATCCATGCTTTTATCGGGGTAACGCAAACGAGCACACGTTCACGTCGTGGATCACATGCTTCTTCAATGATAGACAAGTTGGTGGAGCTCTTGTTCTATGTGCATAAGTCAGAATGCTCGAGTGTGACTGCCCTTGTGCCCCTCCAAATGGATGTGCCAACTCGAATACAAGGAGATTGGCACACACTCTAGCATCTCACACCCGACCTATGTCTTCGCGTTTTAACTTTAGCAAGATTTCCCCCAAAATCGGTGCATTATGATCCACATTGGCTTCTTTCCTTCATAATCGGCCTCACAACCCTACCTGCACGAAAGTAATATAAAAACACACATATTAGTGTAAAAACCCGAGAAGAGTAATGCTCAATATAAGGAAAGAATGCTTTGCATTAATATCATAGAAGCACTTATCAAACTCCCGCACACTTAAGATTTTGCTTTTTCTCAAGCAAAAATTAAACATTATGTGCATCAATGAAGAAAATATTGAAAGTGCTTGGCCTTAGGTTCACCAAAGTATACAAAGAGAGCATTCTACAAGTAAGGAAAATTTCAACACTAAATATGAAAGATCGAAGCTCTAGTTAAAAACTCGAATAAAAAAGGACAATAAACCAGAAATTGTGTACGTGTGTGAACTCACTCTAAACAACCCAAGGTATACTCCTCGAAGTTCTAAGTACAAGGGACTTATTTATCTACAAAAGTGACAACAATTTCAAAGATGGTCGTAGCTTCACACATCCTCTAAGGTAGCCCTTTCCAAAGCGGCCCCTAAGGTGGCTTCCACACTTTCGAGGTGGTAGCTCTTTCTACCGGAGTGGTAGCTTTCACTCATCCTATGAGATAGCTCTTTCTCTCATTAGGGCATAGCTAGTATCCGACTTATGAGAGTAGCTTCATACTTCATAGGTGGTAGCTCTTTCCACCCAACAAGCACAAATAAACAATAAAACTATTTTGTTCTTTCTTTTTATTTTCCATTTTTTTTTTCAGAATTTAACACAAGAAACAACTATAACTAGTCCCTTTAAAATCGAACATGAGTTTCCAATAGAGTTTAAAGAGTGAGTAGTGCACTGAGTGTAATTTGGGCAAAAATTCCTAAAAATTCAAATAAAACTAGAGCATGAAGATATTCAATGTTAAAAATTCTACTAAACTCAAGAATACAATAATTGCAACTAAGGTGAACCGCCATTGGCTATGTGAGCATATATCAATCAAGAACAATAGAAAAGATGTGTGCACTATGAAACTCCCCCCCACACTTAAGTTGTACATTGTCCCCAATGTACACATGCAAGCTCAGTTAGAATGTATGTCAATGAAGAATATATGTGGGAGAAGCAATCAAAACAATACTCCCCTGAATCCTAGTGTCACGGTTGATGGAGCTAAGTCTTTGGGAGTAATGTTCTGACGGGTTGTGAAGCTCACACGGGCAAGTGCCGAAACACCTTGGCCGTGCCCATGACAAAGTCTCAATTCCCAAGATGACAAGACCATCTGCACGCATACACGAGGAGGTTCAGTGAAGCTCAATAAAAACAAAATCAACCGAGTACATAAAAGATAAAGCAATGAATACAACTCGAGAATCAACATGCGAATAAACTCAGAAGGAGAATCCTTTCTGAGTGAACAAGTCTAAAATGAAATGCATAAAAGTAGAAAAAATAAAAGTCAGGTGTCGGCGTCATCCTCTGGCTCAACTACTGGTGGTGCTAAATCGAAGGGTGCTGGCAGAAGTGATGAGGGAGATGCCGGAGGAGGTGGTGGGGGAACTAGTGGCCTACCCATCAGTAGCCGCTGTATCATGTCGAAATAGTCTAATATCTCAGCGTACTGCATTGCCTGGATAGCTTGGAGTTCCGCTATCTCAGTCCGAATCTCACCCACATCTCTCTCAAGCCTCTCAATACGGTTATAAGCTCGAGGACCCTGTGCTGCGAGGGATCTGGGAATCTATTTGGAACCCTCCGCAGTATCTCCTCCGCTCCTGGCGGTCTCTGGGGTAGCTATAGCAATAATATAGACCCCTGGCCCACATCTCCGTACCAACCCTATCATCCTGATCGTCTCAAACACAAGAGGGGTAGGCACAAATGTCCTCTCTGCACCACGTAAAGCATCCCCCAAACCGATTCCCAAGATGAGCCTGGTGATGTAAGGGCTAGCAAATAATAAACCCACTCTCGCAGGCTGACCCTGGTACCTCAGAATATCCGCTAAAATGCACCCCAAGTGAATCGGCACATTGCAGGCCATGGAGTATAAAAAGAGCAAATCCTGCCTGGTCAGAGCAGCTGTGTTATTGGCTCGACCTGACACAGACCTGCTGATAACCGCGTGCAAATACCTGTAGCTCAACCAGAATAGGCTAGTGGCCTTCGAAATCCCCGTTTCATACTCCCTATGTCTACACAGAATCCTATACACATGATGTGGAGTCACTGATACTGGAAAATCCATAGGTAAACGT
The DNA here is from genome assembly GCF_009730915.1 of Dioscorea cayenensis subsp. rotundata. Classification (NCBI taxonomy): domain Eukaryota; kingdom Viridiplantae; phylum Streptophyta; class Magnoliopsida; order Dioscoreales; family Dioscoreaceae; genus Dioscorea; species Dioscorea cayenensis. Next base: position 11,079,547 of record NC_052489.1, read on the forward strand.
CCATACTCTACTGTACCTGTATATGCAACATCATACAGGCCCATCCAAATCGAAAACTCAGTGACATTAATGGAAAATGGATGTCTGAATGCCCGAAACTATATAGCCTCCATAGTGTCAAATCTCCCATGCATCAGATGAAACTCAAAAGACGCTAAAACCTCAAGCGTCAATGCGCGGTAATCTGGCTCACTGATCGTCAGTAGCCTCCTCTAGCTTCCTACTGCTAGCATCTCATCAATCTCATCAGCTAGCTCGTCACCCCGTTGAACATCTCTTAGCACTTGCAAATCCACAAAATGAGTTTGACTAAAACCAAGTGCTGAAAGTTTCTCAAATCGAGTCTGATGCTCGGGATTTGAGAAATCCATGTGTATTGGCTCGGGTGGGGTGACTCTGAGACGCTTAACTTCGTTCTTCCTCACTCGTGGTAGCATACCTATAATACAAAACGAGGAGAATGATCATAGAAGCTCAAGAACAGTGTACTGCAGAATTCCACACGGGCCTGTGGAAATTACCCACGCCCGTGTGGATCTCCAGGGCGCGAAAAAAAACCGCACGGGTGCACAATAATTCTCAAAAATTTAACTTTAAAAACGCTTCTAGACGCTTTCTAAACATGCACCATGCATTGTTAAATGAAAATTCGTGCTCATGAAGACATTTAATCTATGAAAAACAAGAGTTGGCGAAGAAAAAAAAAGGTTACCGATGAAATAAATGCGAAAACTCTGAATATCGGCATGATATGCGAAGAAAAATCCTCCAAAACAATGGTGATCCGTCGAGAAGATGATTAGAAGTAGTTTTCAGGCGACTAGAGATGAGGAATGAGACGGTTCACAAGGTTTTTAAGGAAACAATCGCGTCTCTTGGAATTCTGTGTATCCACACGGGCGTGGGGAAATTGGCCACGCCCGTGCACCTCATTACAAGACAGCCACATGGGCATACATACGCCCCTGTGTGCTCTCGAGAAAATACTCCTTCGACTCTGACTGTTCTCGTACAGGCGTGCGGAAAATACCCACGCGTGCGCCCGACCCACAGGGGCAGCCGCACGCCCCTGTGGCTTCCTTGAACATCTGAGAAAATTGCCAAGTGTTCTACACGCCCGTGCGGAAATTTTGCACGGGCGTGGACATTCACATGCCCAACTCACAGGGGCAGCCACACACCCCTGTGTTTTCTCTGGATGGAGAGAACTCCTCTGCAGAATTTCGCAAGGGTGTGTGGAAATTACCCACAGCCGTGTGTGGTTCACAAGGTCGTCCACAGGGGCGAGTCCACGCCCCTGTGTGCTCTCGGGATAATCCGCCCAACTCTGCAGGAATTCACACGCCCATGCGAAAATTACCCACGGGCGTGTGACAGTCGCTTGGTCGTTCACAGGGGCAGCCGCATGCCCCTGTACCTTCTCTGGATGAGCTCGCAATACAAATCCACGGGCGTGCGGAAATTCCATACGCCCGTACGTTTTCACTGGATGCCTTAGAAAAACCTGCAGGCTCTACAGAAAATCTCTGAAATGTTTACACACTCATAGCCTGCCCTATTATGCAAATTTTTATTAGTGAAAAACATGAAATAGAGCTCAAATGACCAAACTTCACCAATTCCACATGAAAACACACGATTACTTTAAAAACCCACAATAAAATCATAGCACAAGCATCTAAAAATCAAGACACCAACACTCCACAATTTATTCATGCAAAACACTACATTATTCAACTAAGATAAACATTAACCAATTGGGTTGCCTACCAAGAAGCACTTGTTTAACGTTACTAAGCTTGACGTACCTTGTCTTACCTCACGAGGGTTCATAGATGAAGGTTGCCCTCTTACCCATGACTTGAAAGCATGATGTGCACAATCTATTGAAAGTAGAGTGTGTATTATTGGGCTTGGGACCACCTAGCAATGATTCATCCAACTTCTTCCATTCACAGACGCCTCCAACAGCCTTGCAGTGTTTCAGGTGGCATCTCCTAGCCCTCTTCATTTTCCAGAGCAATTTCTTCAGGATCCCCGTGGTAGATGGTACTTCTTCCGTCGATCCAAGTATCATTACATCTTCATGTCCCTCCTCTTGGTCGAACAAACCTTCATACGGATCCGGATTGAAGATTTCTTGCATGTATTCATCAACAAGCTAATCAGTAGTGTCTAGAAAGTATAAAGTATCATCAAAATCAAGAGAATGCCGCATGGCTTCAGCAAGGCGGTATGTGAGCTTGTCATCTCCAACTCTCAATGTGAGCTCTCCACCGTCCATATCAATCAATGATTTAGAAGTCTGTAAGAATGGTCTCCCAAGTATCAAAAGTACATCTACATCCTCGTCGACGTCCAGCACTACAAAGTCAACCGAAAAAATGTACTTGTCCATCTTGACAAGCACATCTTCAACGATGCCTCTCGGATGTTGCACTGTTTAGTCCGCTAGTTGTAAAGTCATCCGAGTAGGCCTAGGCTCGCCCAAGCCTAGGTTTTGAAAGAAGGTGTATGGCATAACATTGATACTGGCCCCTGAATCCGCCAATGCCATTTCCTCACCTAGATTGCCAATATTACACGGAATGATGAAGCTTCCCTAGTCTTTCTTCTTGTTCAGCATGTTCTTTTGCAATACCGCCGAGCATGAAGCATATAACATCACTAAAGCACTTTCCTCCAACTTCCTCTTGTTAGTCAACAAATCTTTCAAGAACTTCGCATACTTAGGCATTTGGGCCAATGCCTCAACAAAAGGAATATTGATATGGAGTTGCTTGAACAAACCCAGGAACTTCTTGTACTGTTCATCCCCTTGGTCATTTTTCAATCTAGAGGGATAAGGGATTCTTGGCTTGAAAGGTGGGGGTGCCACCTATTTTTCTTTGCTTGTCCCCTCTTCTACCTCTACAACCTCGGGTGCGTGTTCTTTTTGCTTCTCACTCGGAAGCCTACGTTCAAACTCACGACCACTTCTCAAAGTGACCGCATTCATATGCTCTCTAGAGTTGGTGTCTATATTGCTAGGCAAGCTTCAATGTGGCTTTTCAGAAAGAGACTTCTAAATTTGCCCCACCTGATTTTCAAGGTTATGCAAAGAGGCGGTGTGGTTGCGAAGTGTAGCCTCGACTAATTCAAACCTTGTATTTGCAGATTGCAGAAATCTAGTCAAGTGCTTCTCTAAGTCATTCATTCGGGTTTCCAAACCTGAGACTCTATTTTCCGCCTGAGGTGCTTGTTGTTGTTGTTGGAAACTCTGTGGCCCCATGGCCTTTTCTGGACCCTGATTACTCCATCAGAAATTGGGATGATTCTTCCAACCTGAATTATAGGTATTGCTATATGGGTTTCCTTGAGGTCTCATGCCATTACCTACAAAATCAACGTTCTCCACCGAAGAAACATCACCGATAGAGATCGGGCAATCGGAGGGAGCATGTCATCCACCACACCCGGTGCAATTAGTCACAGCCGCCACTCTATTCGAAGTTAGAAGATCTAACTTCTTACTCAAATTTTGTACTTGAGCCGCCAATGAAGTTGTCGCATCTATTTCATGGAAACCGGCTACTTTTTTCTTCTCCCTAGCATTCCATTGGTAGCTGTTTAACCGCATTTCTTCAATTAACTGACGGGCCTAATCGGGGGTCTTGCTACCAAAGGTACCTCCTGCTGCCACATCCAAGAGTTGCCTTGTACTAGGGTTCAAACCATTGTAAAAGGTCTGAACAATCATCCACTCTGGGAATCCGTGTTGCGGGCACTTTCTCAGGAGCTCCTGGAACCTTTCCCATGTCTCAAATAGAGACTCCAATTCCAACTGAACAAAGGATGAGATCTCATTCCTAAGCTTTACTGATTTTTCGGGAGCGAAATAACGGTCAAGAAAAGCTTCTACCATCTCCTCTTTAGGTAATGAGTGTAGCCACTGCTTCGCTCTCCCCTTTAGGGAAAATGGGAAGGCTCTCAACTTGATGGCATCATCTGTCACTCTGTTTATCTTCAGCATATCACACACCTTGAGATAACTCTCTATATGACTGTTTGGATCCTCATCAGCCAAACCGTTGAACTGTGCGGATTACTGCAACATGTGGATGAATGCCGGCTTCAACTCAAAGTCCTGAGCTGTAATCGGGGGACGCACAATGCTCGATTGTGTCCCCAACACTGAAGGTCTGGCATAATCAGATAATGTCCGTTGTTGTTTGTTCTGTTCTGCCATGTTTTCAGATCCTTCCACTTCCAAATCAGCTAAATTAGATTGTTCTTGCTGACAAGGTCACCTTGCGTATATCCCGCAAGTGCACGGGTTTGTCAAAGTAATAATCTCGGGTGAGCGGGTATCGAATCTCGGGTGAGTAGGGAATAAAAATACTTAATTCGATTCTTAGCTATGTAAAAGATCAATGATAATGAGTGTGACAATGATTCAATTCTCAACAGTAAAAGCAACAAGTGAGAGAGCAAAAGTAAAGAAGGGGGTAAGGCAATCGATAAAGATGAGGTACCCGGATAATGCTCCACCTAGGATAATTGTTTCAAGTGCAAGAACCCTCTATTATGCTTCCTAATCAATGCAATGGTGAGTCGTGGAAATCCTTCATTACATAGTCCCAAATCTAAGGTCAACCATGCCTAACTCTATACATGTCCCGGAGGAGAAATCGAACAATCTCAATACCTCGCACTCGCATAGAGTTGTAATGAGCTCTAGGGATTCCAAGTGATAAATCTCTTCCTAATTATAGACCTAACCCTTTGGTCCAGGTGGAAGGTCCCTAACCACAATTGAGCCCTAGATACTAAGATCACCTCAACGCTTCACTCCGTTGCACGCGCAACTAAGCCCAAGCGGAAGTTCATCCCATAGACCATTCACTCTATTATAGCAGCAAAGAACTCAAGGAACGGAGGTAGAATCAATCACGCCGGAGGGGAAAGGGGACGCTCCTATACCTCTCGACTCACCATCTCAACCCTCTCCAACCTAGCTTTGTCTAACGCTCGTGGTGTGTCACTAACTCACAAGGTTACCAACAAGAACTCTCAACCCTAGTGTCATTCTAGGGGAAATGTTCATACAATCAAGCATTCAAGGTTGGAACTCACAATAAACATCAATTTATTGACAGGATAATAAAGAGGTTCAAAGAAACAAATACATCCTAGGGTTCACAATACCCGAGCACCCACTAGGGGTTTAGCTCTCCATGGAGCTAAGTACAATCAAAGAAATAGAATGTAAAAGCAATGAATCCATAAAGAAACCCCCTCGATAGTCATGTCGATGGTCTTGTGGAAAGTCCTCTACTCGTCGTCCAAGGATTCCCTCGTCCGGTATAGGATACGCCTTGACGGAAGCTCCCCTACCAACCTTCTTCCTAAGGAATGACGATGTCGGAGCCGTAGAACCTCTCCAAAACCTTGGCCAATATCCCTCGAAACCCTAGCCAAAGCCCTCTCTCAAGTTGGTGAAAAGATGGAGAAAAGAATACCAAAATTAGGGCTAAATCGGCTTTAAATATGGCTGGATTCGGGCGACTACACAGGCGTGGATGCTCCACGCGCCCGTGCAGAATTTCCACACGCCCATGTGGATTCTCTGTTTCTTTGGTTTCTCAGCTGGTTGTGATCAGTGCTGCTACAGTATATGCTACAATGGTGCAAAAGTGCTTTGCTACAGTATTCGACCTGAATAGCTTCCAATTCCATACTTTCATCAGGGTAACGCAACGGGCACACGTTCACGTCGTGGATCACTTACTTCTTCAATGGTGTACACGTTGGTGGAGCTCTTGTTCTATGTGCACAAGTCAGAATACTCGAATGTGACTGCCTTTGTGCCCCTCCAAATGGATGTGCCCACTCAAATACGAGGAGGTTGGCACACACTCTAGCATCTCACACCTGACCTATGTCATCGCGTTTGAACCTTAGCAAGATTTCCTCCAAAATTGGTGCATTATGATCCACATTGGCCTATTTCCTTCATACTCGGCCTCACAACCCTACCTGTATAAAAGTAACATAAAAACACACATATTAGTGTAAAAACCCAAGAAAAGTAATGCTCAACATAAGGAATGAATGCTTCGCATTCATATCGCACAAGCACTTATCACTTGCACAGGCTCTTTCCCTTTTCTTCTAAGTGTACGTTCAAGCTCAGGATCTCCTTCAATCAATATTGAAGGATTCCCTCGGGTTATAACCTGGAGCTGCACCCAAAAAGAAAGAAAAAGAAATTAGAACGATGATAGAATAAGAAGATATGAAATAGAATGTATGGTGAAATAGCTAAGAAAACAAAGTGCAAAGTATCTCTAAACTCCTACTCCCCGGCAACGGCGCCAAAAACTTGACAAGGTCCCCTTGCATATATCCCGCAAGTGCACGGGTTTGTCGAAGTAATAATCCCGGATGAACGGGTATCGAATCCATAGGGAGTAGGGAATAAAAAACACTTAATACGCTTCTTAGCTATGTGAAAGACCAATAGTGATAAGTGTGACAATGATTCAATTCTCAAAAGTAAAAGCAACTAGTAAGAGAGCACGAGTAAAAGAGGAGGTAAGGCAATCGATAAAGATGGGGTACTCCGATATTGCTCCGCCTAGGATAATTGTTTGAAGTGCAAGAACCCTCTATTATGCTTCCTAATCAATGCAATGGTGAGTCATGGAAATCCTTAAATACATAGTCCCAAATCTAAGGTCAACTATGTCTAACTCTATACATGTCTCGGAGGAGAGATTAGATAACCTCTCAACCTCACACTCGAACAGAGTTGCAATCAGCTCTAGGGATTCCAAGTGATAAATCTCTTCCTAATTATAGACCTAACCCTTTGGTCAAAGCGGAAGGTCCCTAACCACGATTACGCCCTAGATACTAAGATCATCTCAACGCTTCACTCTGTTGCACGTGCAACTAAGCCAAAGCGGAGGGTCATCCCTTAGACCATTCACTCTATTATGGCCGCAAAGAACTCGAGGAATGGAGGTAGAATCTATCACGTCGAAGGAGAAAGGGGACGCTCCTGTACCTCTCGACTCACCCTCTCAACCCTCTCCAACCTAGCTTTGTCTAACGCTCGTTGTGTGTCACTCACTCACAAGGTTACCAACAAGAACTCTCAACCCTAGTGTCACTCTAGGGGAAATGTTCATACAATCAAGCATTCAAGGTTGGAACTCACAACAAACATCAATTAACTGAAAGCATAATAAAGAAATTCAATGAAACAAATACATCCTAGGGTTCACAAATACCCAAGTACACACTAGGGGTTTAGCTCTCCATGGAGCTAAGTACAATCAAAGAAATAGAATGTAAAAGCAATGAATCCATAAAGAAACCCCCTCGATGGTCGTGTCGATGGTCTTGTGGAAAGTCCTCTACTCGACGTCCAAGGATTCCCTCATCCGGTATAAGATACCCCTCGACGGAAGCTCCCCTACCAACCTTCTTCCTAAGGAATGACGATGTCAGAGCCGTACAACCTCTCCAAAACCTTAGCCAATACCCCTTAAAATACTAGCCGAAGGCCTCTCTCAGGGGCTTAATCGGCTTTAAATATGGCTGGAATCGGGCGACTACACGGGCCTATGGATCTTTCAGACGCCCATGTGGAATTTCCACACGGGAGTTGATAATTTCCACACGCCCATATGGCTGGAATCGGGCGACTACACGGGCCTGAATAGCTTCCGGAATCCATGCTTTCATCAGGGTAACGCAAACGGGCACACGTTCACGTCGTGGATTACTTGCTTCTTCAATGATGGACAAGTTGGTCAGGCTCTTATTCTATGTGCATAAGTTGGAATGCTCGAGTGTGACGGTCCTTGTGCACCTCCAAATGGATGTGCCAACTCGAATACGAGGAGGTTGGCACACACTCTAGCATCTCACATCCGACCTATGCCTTCGCGTTTGAACTTTAGCAAGATTTCCCTCAAAATCGGTGCATTATGATCCACATTGCCTTATTTCCTTCATAATCCTCCTCACAACCCTACCTGCACGAAAGTAACATAAAAACACACATATTAGTGTAAAAACCCGAGAAGAGTAATGCTCAATATAAGGAAAGAATGCTTCGCATTAATATCACATAAGCACTTATTAAAGGGCACAAAGGCAGCCACATCTTCATGTTCCTTCTCTTTGTGAAGATTGTAAGACCTCTCAAAGATACGTCAATGAAGAAAAGTTTTATAGCCTACCACATGGACGTGTGCCCGGACATGTGGCCTCAAGAGAAGAATGTTTGGACCGCGTTTTGTGAAAAGCACTGTAGACAAAATTACTGTTCACGCGCCCGCGTGGAAATTCCTGCAGCCCACGCGGGCGCGTGGAAAATCCACATTGGCGTGTGGGGGCACGTGATAGACGCGGTCTAAGGCCTATAAATAGCCGTTTTGCCCTATTCTTTCTCATCTTCTGTGCGGCTCTTGTGGGGTGAGACGGCTAGGGTTTGGAGAGGAGGTCTTTGCGGCTTTGAATGTGCTTCGTCACCAACTTTGATCGATTCCTCCTCCGTCATAGCATCAAGGAAGCCACCGGTGAACCTAGCTTCAGAGTGGGTCCTTCAAGACGTCGAAGCTCTCCATCAAGGACATCAGTTCATATATATTGGGGTTTATTTCTATGGTTTTAATGTACTTTGATTCATTGATGGTGTGTTTTGTATGTTGCTAAATGGAGAGCTAAAACCCTAGAGGGTATTTGGGCTTGTGAACTCTAGGATTCTCATCTTTTGTGGATTTTCTTAGTGTTTCTATTTAATCCGAGTTTGATTAAATTTTAATCTTGATTGTCTAATGCTTGCTTGCCTTATTGATCTTTTGGTTACTTGGTTTGCATAATTTGTTACCTTGGTGAGAGAGAGGTCTCCATTAGGGTTAGAATCTCAAGATTGAAGAGGGTTGAGAGGGTGAGTCATGAGATAGGGAGCATCCCCTTTCCCCTCCGATTGGTGTATTCTATCTCCGTTCCCTAAGCTCTATGCAACCATATTTGGTGTGAGGCGTGAGATTGAGAGATTTCTCCGCCGGGACCTTCTAGGGGGTTAGGATCCTTCACCAGGAATTAGGGTTGGATCAATCTTTAGGAATCGGATACACCTCTTGGAATCCCTAGAGTGTTTTGCGGTCATATGTAGTGTGAGGTGTTGAGATTGAGCGATTTCTCCACCGGGACCTCGTAGGGGATTAGTATCAGTGATTGGCAGACCGGATCCGATTATATTTGTATTTCCATGACTTAACTTACTCATCATAGAAACACTTTGCTTATCCAGTATCTAATACCTGAATCCTAGGGGGAGCATTACCCGAATACCCCACTTTTACTGATTGAGATCTCCATCCATTTTACCCTTGCATATTCATCTCCGGTATTCATTTCTTCACACATTAGATCACCACACCTTTCCATTTATCATTAGGTTAGAAAGCAGAGAAGAAGTTGGTACTAGTAGCCATGTTCCCTATGGATTCGACTACACGACTCACCGGGTATTTTATTACTTCGACACCCGTGCACTTGTGGTTCACACGCATATTCGGACGCGTGTCAGGCATCAATGAGATTGAAGAGATGGGTTTGAATAGTGAACAATGGAATGCAAGAGAAAAGAAGAAAGTGGCTGGCCTACATGAGAATGATGCGGTTACATCGTTGGCAGTCCTAGTGGAGTTATTGAGCAACAAGTTAGGCACTCTAACTTCTCCTAGAGTGGCAGCCGTGATGAGTTGCACTGGATGTGGGGGAGGACATGCACCATCAGATTCCTTGATTGCTATTAGCGGTACATCCTTAGTGGAACATGTTGACTTTATAGGGAATGTAATGAGAGGTCAAGGGAATCCATATAGCAACACCTACAATCCAGGTAGAGGAGCCACCCAAATCTTTCATGGACTACCCAAAGGCAACAAAACACCATGGCACCACCGAGTTTCCAACAATAACAACAAGTCCCAACATGGAGAATATGTGAAGACGATCACTTTTAGAAGTGGTCGTGAAGTTGAGGGTAGGCTCCTAAGTGAGAAGATCAATGTTGAGTCACTCGAGGTTGTGGAGGTTAAAGAAATATCAAAAGAGAAAGGGGTGGCACCCTGATAAGTGCTTGTGCGATATGAATGCGAAGTGTTCATTCCTTATGTTGAGCATTACTTTTCTCAGGTTTTTACATTAATATGTGTGTTTTTATGTTACTTTTATGCAGGTAGGGTTGTGAGGCCGAGTATGAAGGAAATAGGCGAATGTGGATCATAATGCACCTATTTTGGAGGAAATCTTGCTAAGGTTCAAACGCGAAGACATAGGTCAGGTGTGAGATGCTAGAGTGTGTGCCAACCTCCTCGCATTCGAGTGAGCACATCCATTTGGAGGGGCACAAAGACAGTCACACTCGAGCATTCTGATTTATGCACATAAGAATGAGAACTCCACCAACATGTATATCATTGAAGAAGCAAGTGATTCATGACGTAAACGTGTGCCCGTTTGCGTTATCCCGATGAAAATATGGAATTGGGAAGTTATTCAGGTCGAAGGCTGTAGCAACATTGCGGCATGTACTGTAGCAGCATTGTTCATAGCTTGCTGAGAAATCAGAGAAACAGAGAATCCACATGGGCGTGTGGAAATTATCCACGGCCGTGTGGAAATTCCACACGGGCGCGTATACCGTCCACGCCCGTGGAGTCGCCCGATTCCATCCCTATTTAAAGCCGATTCAGCCCCGATTTTGGTATTCTTTTCTCCATCTTTTCCCCAACTAGGGTTTTGAAGGTTATTGGGAGAGCTTTCGTCAGCATCGATCTGGCAAGATGTATCCTAGGCCGGACAAAGGATCTCTTGCGACGAGTAGAGGACTCTCCACAAGACCATCGACACGACCATCGAGGGTGTTTCTTTATGGATTCATTGCTTTTACATTTGATTTCTTTGATTGTACTTAGCTCCATGGAGAGCTGAACCCCTAGTGGGTACTTGGGTGATTGTGAACCCTAGGATGTATTCGTTTCATTGAACTTCTTTATTATGCTTTCAATAAATTGATGTTTATTGTGAGTTCCAACCTTGAATGCTTGATTGTATGAACATTTCCCCTAGAGTGACACTAGGGTTGAGAGTTCTTGTTGATAACCTTGTGAGTGAGTGACACACCACGAGCGTTAGACAAAGCTAGGTTGGAGAGGGTTGAGAGGGTGAGTCGAGAGGTACAGGAGCGTCCCCTTTCCCCTCCTACGTGATAGATTCTATCTCCGTTACTTGAGTTCTTTGCGGCCATAATAGAGTGAATGGTCTAAGGGATGAATCTCTGCTGGGGCTTAGTTGCACGTGCAACGGAGTGAAGCGTTGAGGGGATCTTAATATCTAGGGCTTAATTGTGGTTAGGGACCTTCCGACTGGACCAAAGGGTTAGGTCTATAATTAGGAACAGATTTATCACCTGGAATCCCTAGAGCTCATTGCAACTTTATTCGAGTGCGAGGTTGAGAGGTTATTTAATCTCTCCTCCAGGACATGAATAGAGTTAGGCATAGTTGACCTTAGATTTGGGACTATGTATGTAAGGATTTCCACGACTCACCATTGCATTGATTAGGAAGCATAATAGATAGTTCTTGCACTTGAAGCGATTATCCTAGGTGAAGCATCATCCCAGTACTCCATCTTTATTGATTGCCTTACCTCCTCCTTAGTTTTGCTCTCTTACTTGTTGCTTTTAATTGTTGAGAATTGAATCATTGTCACACTTATCATTGATGATATTCCACATAGCTAAGAATCGAATTAAGTGTCTTTACTCCCTACTCCCTGTGGATTCGATACCCGCTCACCCGGGATTATTACTTCGACAAACCCGTGCACTTGCGGGATATACGCAAGGTGAAATTATCACACCCCCACCCGACAAGCCAAGAATCTCTTAACCTTCGAGATTGAAGAATGACCGAAGTGATGAGTAATACAAGAAGTTCTTGGGTCTATTCAAGCAGTTGCACATCAGCATCCCATTTGTGGAGGTATTGTCTCAAATGACTTGTTATACAAAGTTTCTCAAGGACCTCTTGACTAACAAGAGGATGTTGGAGGAAAGTGCATCTATGATTTTAGATATTTCATGTTTGGCGGTGTTGCAAAGGAATATGCCGAACTAGAAAAAGGACCCCGGAAAGTTTATCATTCTATACAACATTGGTAATTTTGGTGAAGAAAAGGCATTGGCAGATTCAAGGGCTAGCATCAATGTCATGCCTTACACATTCTTTCAGAAACTAGGATTGGGAGAGACTAGGCCCACTCGGATAACACTTCAATTGGCCAATTGTAAAGTTAGACATCTGAGGGGCATCATTGAAGACGTACTTTTGAAGGTGGACAAGTATATATTTCAAGTGGACTTTGTAATGTTGGATGTGGATGAGGTTGTGAAAGTTCCATTGATACTTAGGAGGCCGTTCTTACGCATTTCCAATGCTCTCATTGACATAGGCGGCGGGGAGTTAACCTTACGAGTTGGTGATGACAAGTTGACATACCACCTCGCCGAAGCCGTTAGACACTTTCTTGACTTTGATGATACTCTAAATTTTCTTGACACTATTGACAAGTTAATTGATGAATACGTACAGAAAATGATGTCTTCGGACCTGTTTGAGGGCCTGCTAGATCAAGAAGTGGAGAATGAAGAAGTTTTATCACTTGGTCTAGAGGAAAAGGTTCAACCTACCTCGGGGATCACGAAGGGGATGGTCCAAAAGATGAAAAGAGCAAGGAGACGTCACAAGAAATGCCCCAATACTAATGGGGATATGGATGCACATAGTAAGGGTGACGTACCTTTGTGTGGTAAAAAGCTTGATTACTCCCCCTCTGCCTTGAAACAATTGTGTGCATCATGCTTCCAAGTTGTAGGTAAGAGGGCAACTTTCATCTTTGAGCCCCCGTGAGGTAAGAAGAGGTATGTCAAGCTCAGGGACGTTAAACAAGCGTTTCTTGGGAGGTAACCAAAGCTTTTACTGTTGTTCTAGGTTTTAGTTTAGTACTTGCATGAATAAGGACTTGAGTGTTTGTGTCTTGAATTTTACATGCTATTGTTGTGTTTTTCTCATGAACCATTGGTATTTTTGTGTGCTTAATTGTGTTTGCCGAAGTTTCATGGTAATTTGATCGTGTTTTCCATGATTCTCTTGTCAACTTTTCATAGTATAGGTAAGCGCTATGTGCCTATGAGTGTGTAGAAATTTTCTAGAGAGTCTGTAACATTTTCTAAGTTATCCAGAGAAGACACATGGCTATGTGGAAAATCCACACAGACGTGTGTTTCCATTCAGAGCTCATCCCGTGAGAACACAGGGGCGTGCGAATGACAATGTGAATGGCCTTGTGAGGGCCACACGTCCGTGGGTAATTTTCACACTGGCGTGTGTTTCTCTGCAGAGTCCTCAGATTCTATCCCGAGAAGACACAGGGGTGTATGTCTGCCCCTATGTATGACCTTGTGAACTACAGACAGGCATGGGTAATTTCCACACGCCCGTGTGAAACTCTGTAGAGAGTTCTTCTCCATCCTAAGGGCACACAGGGGTATGTGAGTGCCCTTGTGATCATCCACACATCCGCGTGGAATTTCCATGGGGGCGTGTGAAACACATTGATAAACGCCTAAATGAACGTATTTTATATGTATTGATCTTGTATTAATTGTGTATATTTCAATGAATTGATGCCCGTTTAAGTATAATTTGGTTATTTCGGTGTTGCAGATCTTAAAAGAGCCAAACGAAGCTCAAAAATGCAAATTGGATGAATTCGACACCAAGAACGGCATTTTTGGGGTTCCAGCACTGTAGCGTTACTGTAGCGGATCATTGTGCATGCTGCGGGCATTTGGCTGTGAGCTTCACGGGCTCCATGCGCCCGCATGGGTGCCCGTGAGGTTTGCTAGAATTCCACAACCCTCGGTAATGTAGCAGAAACACTGTAGAAAATTACTGCAGCTTAGTACTGTAGCACCGACATATTTTCTGGGCGAAACGGCAGTGAGCTTCACGGGCTCCATGCGCCCGCATGGAACCCGTATGAACCTGACGGGATATAAAAGGAGGCTGATTTTCAAGGGCAAAGAAGAGCTTTTGGAGGGGCAGTTTTCTCTTGGGCCTCTTAGGCCGCCGCCCCACTCTTCCCGCCGGCGATCTACTACGCAAGACTTCACCAAGAGGGAGGCAAGCTTTGGATTAGAAGATTGGGAGAAGATCCTAGGCATCCAAGGCATCATTTGAGGAGAGATCTCTTCAAATCTTCAAGATCTTCACCATCCAAGGGGATCTAAAGCTAGAGGGAGTAGTTCTTACTTCTTTTCTTGTTTATTTGTTCCTTGGACTTGTATGAGTGGTCCTCTATCATGAGACACTAACTTATTTGTGATTTGGATATGATGAACTCTAGGGTTGATTGTTTGTAATTTGGATGATTATCTTTATTGATGCTTTGTTAGATGTTGTATTTCTTTTATGGAATCTTGTAGTTTGTGGTTCAATCCTTGTGTACTTTGATGTGTTGATTTGCATGAGAACTCTGTATTTCAACTTCTAGGTTGTACTTGGTTGCGTGACCATCGCCCTTGTACTAGACGCACTTGGCTTGGAAGGGATCCATGTACAGATACACCATGACCATCGGGTATTTTGTACACCTCAAGCAATTAGGGTTGGACCTAGTTTGAGTATCAACCCTGATTAGAGATTTCCCTGAGTGTAATGCAATCATACGAGGATTTGGGCGGAAGCAATTCTGACACAATACTTGTATGGGATTAGGGTTCAATTACCGTGACCATCGGGTTGAGCTAATTTAGGATTCTCTTGGCCCAACTACCATCTCGCATTTCATCCTAAATTCAGGATCTAATGACAAACCTAGGGGGATTCGTTGTCTAAATCACTCTCTTCACTGTTTGATTCTCCCTTGAGTTTGTATTGTGTGTAGTAGTACACTGGATTTCGTTGTAGTTAATTCTTTCTCTTTTTATAATTAGTATTCATCTTTCAGAGTGTTAGGCTAGGAAATAGACGAAAGGGAAGTAATAGTAGCTCCTTGGGCCCAGGGAATACGACCCTCTCGTGCTCGCACGAGAGGTATTACTTGACGACTCCGTGCACTTGCTGATCTCGCATCACATATAGCCAAATTTTTGGGTAGACAGAGAAGCCCAGGGGTGTGTGGGTGTCCCTATGGGTTAGGAACACGAGGGTGGGGAATTTTCACATGCCCATGTGGATGCGTTTAGAGACAGCCAGAGGTGATACCGAGAGCACACATGGGTGTGTGTCTACCACTGTGAGCTCTCCTATGGAGTCACGCAGCCGTGTGGAATTTTCTCATGCCCGTGTTGGTAAGTGCTTATGTGATAAGAATACGAAGTGTTTTTTTTCCATATATTGACCATTACTTTTATCGGGGTTTAGCAGTAATACTTGTGCATTTGTGTTACTTTTATGCGTATAGGTTTATGAAGCCGAACCTTAGAGAAAGAAGCCAATGTAGACCGTGAGTGCACCATTTGGAGGAAATCTTGAGAAGGTTTAAACACGAAGACATAAGTCGGGTTCAAGATGCTAGAATATATGCCAACTTCCTTGTATTCAGGATAGCACAACGAAGACATAAGTCGGGTTCAAACATGAAGATATAAGCAGATACTGTAGCAACACTGTAGCGAAGTACTGTAGCAAATACTATTCAGAGCTGGCCAAAGAAGGAGTTGGCTAGAGATGCCACACAGGCATGTGGATTCCTGATTCTAGCCCTTTAAAAGCCTAGTTTAGCCCCGATTTCATCCTTCTTTTCTCCATCTTTTCCCCAACTTGAGAAGGCTGTAGTTAGAGTTTTGAGAGGTATTGGCTAGGGATTGGGAGAGGTCCTACGTCTTCGACATCACGCTCTGTTTGGAAGAAGGTTAGTGGGAGAGCTTTTGTAGGCACTGATCCAGAGAGGTGTATCCTAGGCAGGACAAATGGGCCCTAGGATGTATTCGTTTTATTGAACCTTGTTATTATGCTTTCATTAATTGATGTTTTTATTGAGTTCCAATCTTGAATGCAATGATTGTATGAATACTCCCTTAGAGTGACACTAGGGTTGAGAGTTCTTGTTGGTAACCATTGTGAGTGAGTGACACACCACGAGAGTTAGATAAAGCTAGATTGGAGTGGGTTGAGAGGGTGAGTGGAGAGGTAGCGGAGCGTCCCCTTTCCCCTCCAGTGTGATTTATTCTACCTCAAATTACTTGAGTTCTTTGCATTCATAGTAGAGTGAATGGGTTAAGGGATAACCTTCAGCTGGGGCTTAGTTACAGCTAGGGACCTTCCGCCTGGACCAAAAGGTTAGGTCTACATATAGGAAGAAGATTTATCACTTGGAATCCCTAGAACTCATTGCAATTCTATACGAGTATGAGGTTGAGAGATTGTTCAATTTCTCCTCCAGGACATGTATAGGGTTAGGCATGGTTGACCTTAGATTTAGGACCATGTATGAAAGGAACTCCCCAACTCATTAATGCATTAGTAAGAAAGCATAATAGAGGGTTTTTGCATTTGAAATGATTGTCCTAGGCGGATCAATATCTGACTACCCCATTTATATTAATTGCCTTACCTCTCCTTTACTTGTGCTCTCTCTCTTGTCTCTTTTACTTTTGTTTGAATTACATCTTGTCATACAAATCACTATTCATATTTCGCTTAGTCAAAAAACAATATAAGTATTTTTACTCACTACTTGCTGTGGATACGATACCCACTGACCTGGGATATTATTACTTTGACAAACCCGTGCACTTGCGGGACATACTCAGTTATCTTAAATGCTTCTTGCTCGGCGATTTTGCAAAAGAACATGCCAAACAAGAGGAAAGACCCGGGAAGCTTCATCATTCCATGCAACATTGGCAATTTAGGTGAATAAATGGCATTGGCTGACTCAAGATCCAGTATCAATGTCATGCCACACACCTTCTTTCAAAAGCTAGGCTTGGGCAAGCCTACGCCTACTCGGATGACTTTGCAATTGGCAAACTGAACGGTGAGACACCCGAGGGGTATCATCAAAGATGTGCTTGTCAAGGTGGACAAGTACATATTTCCTGTAGATTTTGTGGTGCTAGATATCGAAGAGGATGCAGATGCACCCTTGATACTTGGGAGGTCGTTCTTGCGGACTTCCAAGGCATTGATTGATATGGATGCGGCATTCTCATAATTTCGATGATACTTTGTATTTTCTAGACACTACTGATGAGATTATTGATGAATATATGCAGAAAATGTTCAATCCGGACCCCTACAAGGGTTTGTTCGACCAAGAGGAAGAAAATGAAGAAGTAATGATGCTTGGCTCGACGGAAAAAATACTGTCAACTCCAGGGATCCTGAAGAAGATGCTTCGGAAGATGAAGAGGGTGAGGAACGCCACCGGATACACTCCAATGTTGTTCGAGATGTGCGTGAAATGAACAAGTTGGATGAACCATTGCTAGGTGGTCCCAAGCCCGATAACTCTCCCTCTATCTTCAAGAGACTTTGCTCGTCATGCATTCAAGCTATGGATAAGAAGAAAACATTCATCTATGAGCCCCCATGAGGTAAGGATGAGGTATGTCAAGCTTAGTGACGTAAAACAAGCACTTCTTAGGAGTCAACCCAAGTGTTTACTGTTTTTTCTTAGTTGTTAGTTTAGTTTTGCATGAATAACTTGTTGAGTGTTGATGTCTTGATTTTTAGATGCTTATGTTGTGTATTGTATTGTGTATTTTAATATCATCATGTGTTTTTATGAGGATTTTGTGAAGTTTAAGTCGCTTCAGCTTATTTTTAATGTTTTCCACTGGTGTATTTTGCATAAAAGGGAAGGCTATGAATGTGTAAACATGTTCAGGAAATTTTTGCAAAGCCTGCAGAGTTTTCTATGTCATATAGAGAAAATGCACAGGTGTGTGGAGTTTCCGCACGTCCGTAGAGTTGTATTGCGACCTCATCAAGAGAAGGCACAGGGGCATGGACTTGCCCATGTGAGCGACCTTGCGATTTTTGCACGCCTGTGGGTAACTTTCACACGGGCGTGTGTTTTCCTGCAAAGACTTAGCAAATTATCCCGAGAACACACAGGGGCGTGGACTCGCCCCTGTGGGCAAACTTATAAAGCCACAGGGGTGTACGGCTGCACCTGTGGGTCAGGCGCACGGGCGTGGGTAATTTCTGCACGCCCGTGTGAATCTCTGCAGAGGAGCTCTCTCCACCCGAGAAGTCACAGGGAGTGCGCTTACCCCTGTGAGTTGGGCTTGTGAATGCCCACGCCCATGCAGAATTTTCACACGGGCATGCGGAATTTTCACACGGGCATGCGGAACACTTAGCATTTTTTCTCAGATGTCCAGAGCAGCCACAGAGGCGTGTGGCTGCCACTGTGGGTTGGGCGCACGGGCGTGGGTATTTTTCACACGCCCGTGTAATTTCATTTAGAGGTAGTGAGTGTTTTCCCGAGAGCACACAGAGGCGTGCACCTGCCCCTGTGACGCTTTCCTATTGAGGTACACGGGCGTGTGTAATTTCCACACGTCCGTGCGGATGTACAGAACTCAAAGAGGCGCGATTCCTTTTAAAAGGATTATCATTCCTCTTCACCCTAATATGCTCCGGTTGTCTGAGAGCACTTCTACATTGTTTCCCGACCTCATATCACCAATTTGGAAGGATTTTGCTTGGTTTTCCGGTCGTTTTCAAGGCTTTCTCAACTCAACTCGACGGTAAGCCCTATCTTTGATTTCCTTCGGAAATTCAAGATTTTCATCGATGAAACTAGTCAATAATGCTTTGTTTCTTCAATTAGAATGATTATTTATATTTAGAACGAAGTAAAAGCGTTGTAATGGTGCATTTGTGGAGTTTGAAGTGTGGCCATGCATTTGTTCATGGCCCGTGGATCCACACGGTCGTGCGGAAATTCCGCAAGTCCGTGTGGATTTTTGCAGTTATGTCTAATTAACTAGTTTGATCAATTCTCTTTCAAGTTTTGCAGACTATGGCACCCAGGTCAAAGAAGCTAGCTGATAAGCATCCGCGAGAGTCATCTCCTGAGTTCCAGAGCATGAGATTCACTATACCCCAGCATCAGGCTCGTTTTGAGCGTCTGTCGAAACTTCGATTCGGACAGACTCGGTTCTTGGACACGAGTATATTGAGAGATTTACAGCAGGGGGATAAGTTCGTTGATGAGGTCAAGGATCTCATTTCAGTTGGTGGTTGGAGGTAGTTATTGTCGATTAGAGAGCCAGCCATCCGGGAGCTAACACTGGAGGTTCTGTCGACGTTCGAGTTCGACAGATCCTATGTGAGATTCGACGACCTCTTCATAGTTCAGTTTAGAGCACTTGGACATCACTGTAGTCTGAGTATCACTCAGTTTTCAATACAGCTTGGCTTGTACGAGGAGGCATTTACATACACTAAGGAGTACTCTTAGTTACCGACAGATTATTCTGGAGCTCTGACCCCACATAGAGCTTACAGAGCATTATGTGGTCACGGCCAGTATAAGCCAGGGGTGTCCAAGGCCACGTGCCTTTCCCGACTTGCGTACCGGTATCTACATGCCATCATGAGCAGGTCGGTGAATGGTCGTGGTGATAGCACTGGCGGTCTGAGCCGGCAGGAGCTTCTGTACTTGCATTCGATGATACAGTGCACACCGATCCATCTAGGGCACATCGTCGCTGAGTACATTCGATATCAGGGCTAGTATGCTAGATTGGGAGCGATCTTCTCGGGTCCATACATTACGAGATTAGTTTTGGTTGTGGGTCTTTTGGGTGCGATTCGCGGGGCCGAGAAAATGAGTATACCTATGCCCCTGAGCCTGGAGATGATAACATTGATGGGCATGGTCCGTAGGGTTCAGATAGGGGTTTATGCTCTGGTTCTACCGGTCCCAGAGATAGACATGGAGGAGGGAGATGATGTCGAGGCTTCCCAGCCTGCCCCCGAGCCTCAGTCAGCACCTATGGAGACTGAGGCACCTAGTGCGCATGTTTTTGCCATCTCGAGCCTCGGATCTCTTTGAGAGCCTCGATAGCGCTGTGGGGGTGATACGGACAGAGGTAGTAGAGGCCCAAGCAGAGATTGCTGATATTAGGGTTGTGTAGGCCGTATAGTATTTGGAGTTCATGGCACGTTTCGACACATTACAGCAAATCTTAGAGTGAGATGTCGGCTCGTCATTTGTCCTGTGGCCGAGGAATCCTCAGGCCCCATCAGTTTCTCCGCCACCTCCATCCCCTATTCCAGGAGTGCACGGGTGTCGAAGTAATGATCCCAGATGAGTGGGTATCGTAACAACAGAGAGTAGGGAATAAAGACACTTATGTTGTTTCTTAACTAATGTGGAATATGAATAGTGATAAGTGTGACAAAATATGAAATAACGAAAATAAAAGCAACAAGATATAGAGCACAAGTAAATGAGAAGGTAAGGCAATCGATAAAGATGCGGTACCCGGATATTGATCCACCTAGGATAATCGTTTTAAGTGCAAGAACACTCTATTATACTTCCTAATTGATGCAACAATGAGTCGTGGAAATCCTTAATTACATGATCCCAAATATAAGGTCAACCATGCCTAACTCTATACATGTCCCAGAGGAGAGATTGAATAACCTCTCAACCTCTTACTCGCATAGAATTGCAATGAGCTCTAGGGATTGTAAGTGATAAACTCTATTCCTATGCATAGACCTAAACCTTTGGTCAAGGTGGAAGATCCCTAGGCACAATTAAGCCCTAGGTGCTAAAATCACTTCAGCGCTTCACTACCTCTCGACTCACCCTCTCAACCCTCACTAATCTAGCTTTGTCTAGCTTATACAATCAAGTCTCCAAGATTGGAACTCACAATAAACATCAATTAATTGAAAGCATAATAGCGAGATTTAATGAAACGAATACATCCTAGGCTTCACAATTACCCAAGTACCCACTAGGGGTTTAGCTCTCCATGGAGCAAGATACAATCAATGAAATCGAATGTAAAAACAAAGAATCCATAGAAAACCTCCTCATTAGTCATAGCGATGGTCTTGTGGAGAGTCCTCTACTCGTCGCAAGGGTCACTTTGTCCGGCCTAGGATACACCTCACCGGATCAGTGCTGATGAAAGCTCTCCTACTAACCTTCTTCCAAACGGCGCCTGATGTCAGAGCCATAAAACGTCTCGAAAGCCCTAGCTAATACCTCTTAAAACCTTAGCCGCCGCCCTTTCTCAAGTTGGGGAAAAGATGCGAAAAGAATGCTGAAACCGGGGCTGAAATCAGCTTTTAAAGGGCTGGAATCGGGAATCCACACGCCCATGTGGGCGCCCCTGTGGAATTTTCACTCCGGCCTGTAGAATTTCCACACGCCCGTGTGGGTTCTATGTTTTCCTATTTTCTCGGCCGGCTGTAAATAGTGATGTTGCAGTATTTTTGCTAAAGTATTTTCTACAATACTCTGCTACAGTACCGGCATGAAATTCTCCCGAATCCATACTTTCATCGATGTAATGGAAATGGGCACACATTTACGTCGTGGATCGCCATGCTTCTTTAATAACGGACATGTTGGTGGAGATCTTGTTCTATATGCACAAGTCGGATTGCTTGAATGTGACTGCCCTTGTGCCCCTCTAAATAGCTGTGCTAACTCGAGTATGAGGAGGTTGACACACATTTCTGCATCTCTAACCCGACCTATGTCTTCACGTTTGAACCATAGTAAGATTTCCTCCAAATTAGTGCATTACGACCCACATTGGCTTCTCTCTCTCATAATTGGCCTCACAACCCTACTTGCATGAAAGTAACATAAATACACCCATATTAGCGTTAAAACCCGAGAAAAATAATGCTCAACACAAGGAAAGAACGCTTCGCATTCTTATCGCACAAGCACTTATCAAACTCCCCCACACTTAAGCTTGTGCTTGTCCTCAAGCAAAGATTAAAACATTATATTCATAGATGAAGGAAACATTGGAAATGCTTGGCCTTAGGTTCACCAAAGCATACAAAGAGAGCATTCTACAAGTAAGGAAAATTTCAACACTAAATACAAAAAATCAATGCTCTAGTTAAAAACTTTAATCGAAAAGGACAACAAACCCAAAATCGTATAAGTGCGTGAGCTCACTCAAAACAACGCACATTATACTCCTCAAAGTCCTAATCACAAGGGACTTATTGATCTACACAAAGTACCAAAATCATTTCAAAGGTGGTAGTAACTTCACACATCCTCTAAGGTAGCGTTTTCCAAAGCGGCCGCTAAAGTGGCTTTCACACTTTCGAGGTGGTAGCTCTTTCTACCAGGGTGGTAGCTTTCACTCATCCCATGAGATAGTTTTTTCTCTCATTAGGGCATAACTAGTATCCGACTTATGAGAGTAGCTTCATACTTCATAGGTGGTAGCTGTTTCCACCTAACAAGCACAAATAAGAAATAAAACTATTTTAATACTTTTTTTTAATTAACAAGAGAAACAACTATACTTAGTCCCTTTAACATCAAACTTGAGTTTCCAAAAGGGTTTCAAGAGTGAGAAGTACAACAAGTGTTAATCGGGCAAAAATTCCTAGAAATTCAAGCAAAAACTAGAGCATGAGGATATTCAATGTTAAAAATTCTCCTAAACTCACGAATACAATCATTGCAACTAAGGTGAACCACCATTGGCTATGTGAGCATGTATATCAATCAAAACTAATATAAAAGATGTGTGCACTATGAAACTCCCCCCTCACACTTAAGTTGTACATTGTCCCCAATGAACTCATGTAAGCTCACTCATAATTTATATCAATTAAACTCAAATGTGGGATAAGCAATCAAAACAATACTCCCCTGACTCCTAGTGTTGCATTTGATGGACCTAAGTCCTTGGGAGTGTTGTACCAATGGTTTGTGAAGCTCACACGGCCAAGTGCCGAAACACCTTGGCCGTGCCCATGACAAAGTTCTCAATTCCCATGATGACAAGACCATCTGCATGCATACACGAGGGGGCTCAGTGAAGCTCAATAAAAATAAAACAACTCGAGTATATAAAAGATGAAGCAATGAATACAACTCGAGACAACAAAATAAAAAATAAACTCAGAAGGGGAGTCTTTTCTGAGAATACAAGTCCAAAATATAAGTGCAAAAGTAAAAGAAATGGAAAAAACAAATCAATTGTCAGAGTCGTGCTCTGGCTCCTCCGCTACTGCTGGCGCTGGTGATGAAGTACATGGTGGGTCAACCTGTCCTGGAATAGCGGATGGAGGTGTTTGACATACCGGGGGAGTTCTCGGCCGCAGGACAAATGACGAGGTGATGTCTCGCTCTAAAATCCACTGTAACATGTCAAAAAGTGCCATGAACTCCGTATGTTGTGTGGCCTGCGTAGCCTGAATTTCAGCAATCTCTGCTCGGGCCTCAACGACCTTTATCCGTATCACCGCCACAGTACTCTCGAGCCTCTCAAAATGATCACGGGCTTGATATGGTGAAAACATGCGTACTAGGGGTGGATCCTCTGCCATATGAGGTGCCTCGGTCTCCATCGGTGCTAGCTGAGGCACGGGGGTAGGCTCAAAAGCCTCGACATCATCACCCTCCTCCTCGGCTATCTTTGGAACCGGTAGCACCAGAGCATAAACCCCCTTCCGAACCCTGCGAACCATGGCCATCAATGTCATCATCTCCAGGCTTAGGGGCGTAGATATACTCGTCTTTTCGGCCCCGCGAATCACGCCTAAGAGACCCATACCCAGAGCTAATCTTGTAATGTATGGACCCGAGAAGATCTCTCTCAATCTAGCATACTTGCCCTGATGTCGAATGTACTCAGCGACGATGTGCCATAGATGGATCGGTATGCGCTGCATCATCGAATACAAGTACAGAAGCTCCAGCTGGCTCAGAACGCTAGTGCTATCACCACGGCCATTCACCGACCTACTCATGATGCCATGTAAATTCACCGTCCAAGGCCACCCCCGACTTATACTGGCTCTGACCACACAATGCTCTATAAGCTCTCTGCGGGGTCAAAGCTCAAGGATAATCAGTCGGTAGCTAAGAATACTCCTCAGTATCTGTGAATACGTCCTCGTATAAGCCAAGCCAGACTGAAAACTGCATGATACTCATGCTCTGGTGATGTCCAAGTGCTCTGAACTAAACGGCGTCTAGGCTATCGAATCTCGAATAGGATCTGTCGAACTCAAATGATGATAAGACCTTCAGTGTAAGCTCACAGCTGGCTGGCTCTCTAATCGACAATAACTGCCTCCAACCAGCCACCGACACGAGATCCTCGACCTCATTAGTAAACTTGTCTCCCTGCTGTAAATCTCTCAGTATGCTCATGTCTAAGAATCGAGTCTGTCCGAACCGAAGTCTTGACAAACACTCGAAACGGGCCTAATGCTCGGGTATAGTGAATCTCATACCCTCGGACTCAGGAGATGACTCATGCAGCCACCTATCAGCTTGCTTCTTTTACCTGGGTGCCATAATCTTCAAAATTTGAAAGAAAACGGATCAAATAAGGCAATTAAGCAATGCTGCAGAAATCCACATGGTCGTGTGGAATTTCTGCAAACCAGTGTGGATCCACGGGGCGTGAAAAAGGCACGACCATGCCTCAAAAATAAAAAAAATACACTATTAAATCGCTTTTAACTTCGTTCTAAACTTACATACTCATTATAATTATAGAAACGAAGCATTATTCACCAGTTTCATCGATTAAAATCAAGAATTTTCGAAGAGAACAAAAGATAGGGCTTACTGACGAGTTGAAGTGGAAAACCTTGAAGCGGCCAGAAAACCACGCAAAAATCCCTCCAAATACGGTAGTCCAAAGTCGGGAAGAAGTGTGAGGGTGCTCTCAGGCGAAGAGGGAGTGTGGGAATGAGAAAAAACGATGGTCCTTTAAATTGACTCGCGCCTGATGGCATTCTGTACAACCGCACGGGCGTGCGGAAATTACCCACACCCATGCGCCTCTACAGGAATGCTTCGCAGGGGCAGGTGCACACCCCTGTGCACTCTTAGGAAAACACTCACTGCCTCTGAACACAAATACATGGGTATGTGGGAAATACCCACACCCTTGCGCCTGACCCACAGGGGGTGCCGCACGCCCCTATGGGTTCTCTGTCCACCTGAGAAGAATCACTAAGTGTTTCACACGTCCGTGTGGAAATTCCGCATTGGCGTCTGCATTCACAAGCCCAACTCACAGGGGCAGCCGCACGCCCCTGTTCTTCTCGAGATGGAGAGAACTCGTTTGCAGAGATCCGCAGGGGCGTGTGGAAATTACCCACGGCCGTACGTATTTCACAAGTTCATCCACAGGGGTGAGTCCACCACCCTGTGTGCTCTCGGGATAGTTTGCCAAGTCTTTGCAAGAAATCACACACCTGTGCGTAAATTACCCACGGGCGTGCGAGAATCACAAGGTTGTTCACAGGGGTGAGTTCACGACCTTGTGCCTTCTCTGGATGAGCTCGCAATACAAAGCCATGGGCGTGTGTTAATTCCACACGCCCATATGTTTTCACTGGATGCCTTAGAAAACTTTGCAGGCTCTGCAGAAAATTTCTGAACATGTTTACACACTTAGAGCCTACCCTAATATGCTAACTATACCAGTGAGAAACATGATAGATAGCTCAAACGACCAAAACTTAGTCAAATTCACATGAAAACACACGGTGAAATTACAAGTCCACAAGAAAATCACAGCAAAAGCATCTACAAATCAAGACACCAACACTCAATAATTTATTCAAGAAAACCCCCTCATTAGTCGTGGCAATGGTCTTATGGAGAGTCCTCTACTCGTCGCAAGGGTCCCTTTGTCCGGCCTAGGATACACCTCGCCGAATCGGTGCCGACAAAATCTCTCCCACTAACATTCTTCCAAACGACACGCGATGTCGGAGACATAGAATCTTTCCAAAGCCCTAGCCAATACCTCTCAAAACCCTAGCCGCCACCCTCTCTCAAGTTGAGGAAAAGATGGAGAAAAGAATGCTGAAATCATGGCTAAAATCGGCTTTTAAATTGCTGGAATCGAGAATCCACACGCACATGTGTGCGCCCTTGTGGATTTTCCACACGGGCGTGTGGAAAATCCACATGCCCGTGTGGATTCTCTGTTTTCCAGTTTTCTCAGCCGACTGTAAACAGTGTTGCTACAATATTTTGGTTACAGTGTTTTCTACCATATCCTACTATAGTACCGGCCTGAAATACTCCAGAATCCATACTTTCATCGAGGTAACACAAACGAGCACACATTTACGTCGTGAATCACTTTGCTTCTTTAATAACGGATATGTTGGTGGAGATTTTTTCTATATGCACAAGTCGAAATGCTTGAATATGACTGCCCTTGTGCCACTCCAAATAGTTGTGCTAACTCGAGTATGAGGAGGGTGGCACACATTCCTACATTTAGAACCCGACCTATGTCTTCGCGTTTGAACCTTAGCAAAAATTCCTCCAAATTAGTGCATTATGACCCACATTGGCTTCTTTCACTCATAATCGGCCTAACAACCCTACTTGCATGAAAGTAACATAAATACACTCATATTAGCGTTAAAACCCGAGAAAAGTAATGCTCAACACAAGAAAAGAACACTTCATATTCTTATCGCACAAGCACTTATCAGATTTATAAAGAAAGAACGCAGCCTTCTGATTCCTGAACATCCACACGGGCATGCAGAAATAACCCACGCCCATGCGCCTACACATAAGAGACTCACAGGGGCAGACGCACGCCGCTGTGCGCTCTCGCGAAAACAATCAACCTCTTTGAACGCATCCACACGGGCGTGTGGAAAATACCCACGCCCATGCGCCTGATCCACAAGGGAAGCCACACGCCCCTGTGGCTCCTCTTTCCAACCGAGAAAATCATCTTAGTGTTTCATATGCCTGTGTGGAAATTATGCACTGGTGTGGACTTTTACAGATCCAACTCACAGGAACAAACACACGTCCTTGTGTCTTCTCAGGATGGAGAGAGCTCTTCTGCATGAAAACACACAGCCTTAGGAAATTACCCACGGGCATGAGGAAATCACTAGGTCGCTCACAGGGGCACGTCCACGCCCCTGTGTCTTATCTGGATAAGCTCGCAGTATAAATCCACATGCGTGCGGAAATTTCACACGCACATGCATTTTTTTTTAATGTCTTAAAAACTCTACAAGCTCTGCAGAAAATTCGTGAACATGTGTACACACTCAAAGCCTGTCCTATTATGCAAACTATACTAGTGAAAAACATGAGAAACTAGCTCAAGCAACCAAAACTTTGCCAAATCTACATGAAAACACATGATGACATTAAAAACCACAGTAAAAGCATCTAAAAATCAAGACACCAATACGCAACACTTTATTCACTCAAACACTAAACTACTCATCTAAGAAAATAGTAAACACTTGGGTTGCCTCCCAAGAAGCGCTTGTTTAATGTCACTAAGCTTGACGTACCTCGTCTTACCTCACGGGGGCTTATGCAGGAAAATTACTTCCTTGTCGTTAATGCTAACCTCTCCTCCATAGTATGGTTTCAGCCTATGTCCATTCACCTTGAATGTATCCTTCTCTGGATGAGAAATCTCAATAGCTCCATGAGATGAAACTTTGGTTACTGTATATGGGCCAAACCATATGGACTTGAGCTATCCCAAAAATAACTGTAGACGAGAATTGAATACTAACACTTGATCACCCACTTTGAAATCTTTCGGATTCTTAATATGCTTGTCATGCCACTAACGAATTCTTTTCTTGTATATCTTTGCATTGTCATATGCTTTCATCGTCCATTCATCTAGCCCGTTGAGATGTAACATTCTTTGCTCCCTCGATTTTCTCAAGTCAAAATTCATCGCCATGATTGTCCAATATGCTTTATGCTCTAATTCCACCGGAAAGTGACAGGATTTTCCATACACCAAATAATAGGGAGTGGTCCCTATTGGAGTTTTGTATGCTATACGATGAGCCGAAAATGTGTCATCTAATAGTTCTGACCAATCCCGCTTTCCTTGTTCCATGGATTTAGTTAAGATCCTCTTAAGCTACCTATTTGTGACTTCCACTTGTCCACTCATTTGTGGGTGGTAGGGGGTAGCAAGACAATGATGCACTCCATAACGCTTCAATACTTTCACAAGCTGTGTGTTGTGAAAATGGGTTCCCTGATCGCTAATGATAATTATTGGAGCCCCGAATCGGGTAAACAACCTCTTCAGAAATTTCACCACAGTTCTTGAATCATTAGTTGGAAGAGCTTGGGCTTCCACCCATTTATAAAAATAGTCAACTGCCACCAGAATATATTGATTACCATTGGACTTCGGAAATGGCCCCATGAAGACAATTCCCCATACATCAAACACCTCACAAAACTGCATCCGGTTCTGAGGCATCTCATCTCTTCACGATAGGTTTCCAGCCCTCTGACAACTGTCACATTAAAGAACAAACTGATGAACATCCTGGAATAAAGTCGGCCAATAGAACTAGAATAATGCCCCCCAACGGGACCCGAATGACAATGCGCAATAATGCTCCAACTTTCTCCCTCGAAAAGAATCTTCGAACCACATGGTCTGCAGAAATATGGAACAGGTAGGGATCATCCCAAAAAATAGTTCTTCAAATCACTTAA
The DNA here is from genome assembly GCF_009730915.1 of Dioscorea cayenensis subsp. rotundata. Lineage (NCBI taxonomy): Eukaryota > Viridiplantae > Streptophyta > Magnoliopsida > Dioscoreales > Dioscoreaceae > Dioscorea > Dioscorea cayenensis. The sequence continues at coordinate 11,108,353 of NC_052489.1, forward strand.
AAACTTTTTCTTCTATTGAAAATTGAGGCCTTACTTCGATACCTTCCCTGACAAATTGTTTGCAAAATCTGCGAACCATGGAGTATCCTCTGACTCTAATTCCTGTACTGCATACAGATGTTCTTTAGAGAAGAAGTCATTAATTTCCTTGCTTACCGGTTTTTGCCCCTTACAACCTTCTAATCTTGAATGATGATCCGCAACCACATTTTTGGTTCCCTTCTTATCTTTTATTTCCATATCAAATTCTTGTAACAATATGTTCCAGTGAATCAATCTTGGCTTTGTATCCACCTTATTCATTAGATAACGGAGTGGCGAATGATCTGTGAATACTATAACCCTAGATAAAATGAGATATGGCCTAAACATGTCAAAAGCAAACACCACTACTAACAACTCCTTTTCAGTGGCTGTATAATTCTCTTGAGCACATGTGAGAGTCTTGCTAGTATAATAAATCGATCGAAACTGCTTATCTTTTCTTTGCCCCAAGACTGCTCCCACGGCGTAGTCACTTGCATCACACATTAGCTCAAAGGGTTCATTCCAATCAGGTATTGTCAAAATTGGTGCTTGCAATAATCTTTCTTTTAACAAATTGAATGCACTCAGACAGCCATCCCCAAAATCAAAAGGGGCCTCCTTTTCTAGGAGTTTGGTCAACAGTTGTGTGATCTCAAAAAGTCGTTATAAACCATCTGTAAAAACCTGCATGCCCCAATAAACTGTGGATCCTTTTCACATTTGTAGCTGGAGGAAGATTTTCGATGACCTCAATCTTTTCCTTTTCCACCTCTATACCTGCTTGGGAAATCTTATGTCCAAGGACAATGCCTTTTTGGGCCATAAAGTGACACTTCTCCCAGTTGAGGACAAGGTTCGTTTCTTCACATCTCACTAACACTCTCTCCAAATTCTTTAAGCATATATCAGAAGAGTCTCCAAATACTGAAAAATCATCCATGAACACCTCTATAATGTCTTCCAGAAGGTCATCAAAAACGCTAGAATGTCGCACGTGCAATATACAACCCAAAAGGCATTCTTCTGTAAGCAAAAGTACCGTAAGGGCAAGTAAATGTGGTCTTCTGCTGATCTTCTGGAGCTATGGGGATTTGAAAATATCCCGCACATGCCATCAAGGAAACAATAAAATTGATGCCCTGCCAATTGTTCCAACATCTGATCGATAAATGGCAATGGGAAATGATCTTTTCGAGTGGTATTGTTTAGTCTTCTATAATCAATGCAAACTTGTCATCCTGTGACTGTCCTAGCTGGAATCAATTCATTCTTTTCATTTCTCACAACTGTCATCCACCCTTGTTTCAGAACCACTTATGTTGGGCTCACCCATGCACTATCAGATATGGGATAGATGATCCCTGCATCTATGAGCTTCATCACCACCACCTTGATGACTTCCTTCATGTTTGGATTTAATATTCACTAAGGTTGGATCACAGATTTGTAGTCATCTTCCATTAGGATTTTATGAGTGTAAAATGATGGATTTAAGCACTTAATGTCTGAAATCTTCCATGCAATAGATGACTTATGCCTTTTAAACATGCTAACAGGCTTGCCCTTTTGATCCACAGACAAGTTGGAAGCGATAATCACTCGGAGTTTAGAGTTTCCCATCAAGAAGGCATACTCCAAATGTGCTGGTAGGGTTTTAAGCTCTAGATCTGGTGGTTCATCAATTGATGGGCGCAACCTGCACTCCTTCAACCTGTTAATCTCTTCAAAATTATTTGCCTGATGTTCACAGTTATTCTTCTTTTCTTCACTTGTAAATGTGTATCTATATGATCTTCAACGGCTATCAATGCTTCCATTCCACAAATATCCCAACCTTCCATCGACACTCCCACAGAGAAAAGTTCTTGCCTTTGTTCATGATAAGACAAATCAAACTGAGCGAGAACTCTCTCCAAACTTTCTTCTAAATAATAACTCATCGATGCCGATACAGATCTGTCGAACTGATCTATCACACTATCTAATTCACAATTTCGCCCTTGAATTCTGGCAATGTACTCTTCAGCTGATTCTTCTATGGGTTGTTGAATAATGTATTGTTCTTGAGGAAAATAACACGGTGTGTCCTGTACTGCAAACAATTGAACTTTCTCTTCCACATTTTCAACCATTCCTGTGATAATGTCAAATAACTCGGGCACGCCAATCATTGTTTTTTCAAAGAAAAAGAACAAATCAGAATGATGATAGAAAAGAAGATGTGAAATAAAATAAAAGAATGAATAGTTAAGAAACAAAGTGTAAAGTATGTCTAAACGCCTACTCCCCGGCAATGGCGCCAAAACCTTGACAACGCCCCTTGCGCATGTCCAACAAGTCACTGGTTTGTGGAAGTAATAAATCCGAGATAAGTGGGTATCATATCCACAAAGAGCAGCGAACAAAAACACTTAAATTGTTTCTTAACTAAATGAAAAGTTAATAGTGATTTGTGTGACAAAATGTGATTTAACAAAAGTAAAAGAAACAAGAGAAAGAGTGCAAGTAAATGGGAGATAAGGCAATTGATATAAGTGGGGTACCCGGATATTGTTCTGCCTAGGATAATCATTTCAAGTGCAAAAACCATCTATTATGCCTTCTAACTAATGCATTAATGAGTCGTGGAGATCCTTAAATACATGGTCCCAAATCTAAGGTCAACCATGCCTAACTCTATACATGTCCTGGAGGAGAAATTGAATAACCTCTCAACCTCGCACTCGTATAGAATCACAATGAGTTCTAGGGATTCCAAGTGATAAATCCTCTTCCTACATGTAGACCTAACCCTTTGGTCCAGGTGTAATGTCCCTAGCCACAATTAAGCCCTAGGTGCTAAAATCACTTCAACACTTCACTCCATTGCCTTTGCACCTAAGCTCCAGCGGAAGGTCATCTCTTAGCCCATTCACTCTACTATGACTGCAAAGAGCTCGAGGAAAGTTGAGGTAGAATAAATCACACCGGAAAGGAAAGTGGATGCTCCGCTACCCCTCAACTCATCCTCTCAACCCTTTCCATCTAGCTTTGTCTAACTCTCGTGGTGTGTCACTCACACACAAGAGTTACCAACAAGAATTCTCAACCCTAGTGTCACTCTAAGGGAGTATTCACACAATCAAGCATACAAGATTGGAACTCAAATAAAACATCAATTAATTGAAAGCATAATACAAAGGTTCAATGAAACGAATACATCCTAGGGTTCACAAATATCCAAGTACCCACTAAGCGGTTTAGCTCTCCATGGAGATAATTACAATCAATGATATCAAATGTAAAAGCAAAGAATCCTTAGAAAACTCCCTCGATAGTCGTGGTGATGGTCTTGTAGAGAGTCCTCTACTTGTCCAAGGGTCCCTTTGTCCGGCCTAGGATACACCTCGCCAGATCAGTGGCGGCGAAATCTCTCCCACTAACCATCTTCCAAATGGAACGTGATGTTGGAGCCATAGAGCCTCTCCAAATCCCAAGCCAATATTTCTCAAAACCTTCGTTGCAGCCCTCTCTCAAGTTGGGAAAAAGATGGGGAAAAGAATATTGAAATCGGGGCTGAAATCGGCCTTAAATAGGGCTGGAATCAGGAATCCACACACCCGTGTAGGCACCCCTGTGGATTTTTCGCACGGGTGTGTGGAATTTTGCACACGCCCGTGTGGGTTCTCTGTTTTACTCCTTCTTTTGCCGGCTATAAATAGTACCTGCTATAGTGATTGCTATAGTATTTACTATAGTGCCTAATAAGTGCTTGAGTAGGCATATTTTTATAGTGTTTTACATGCATTGAGCATCATTTTTACCATGGTTTATGTCTCATATTGTATATTTGGTGTTATTTTAAGCATATAGGTAGTGAATGCCTTGAAGAGTAAAAAATAAGCAAAGATAGGCTATAAAGACAAAATGTTGGGAGTTCTTGTTCAATTCAAGGATCGAGACACGAGAGGAGTTCATTAACGTGGAGATGTGTACCAACTTCCAAGAGGATTCAAGTCAATTCACTAGTTGGAAGGGCACAAAGGCACCCACATCTTCATGTTCCTTCTCTTTGTGAAGATTGCAAGACTTTTCAAAGATACGTCAATGAAGAAAAGTCTTATTGCCTACCACATGGACGTATGGTTGGACATGTGCTCTCAAGAGAAGAATGTTTGTACCACGTTTTGTAGTATTGTAGAAAAATTACTGGAGTATGTGGCCTCAAAATTATTGTTCACGTGCCCGCGTGGAAATTCCTACAGGCCACGCGAGCGCATGGAAAATCCACATGGGCACATGGGGCCATGTGACACGAGTGGTTTTGGGCTATAAATAGGCCGTTTGCCCTATTCTTTGACATCTTTTGTGCGGCTCTTGAGGGGCGAGACGGCTAGGGTTTGGAGATGAGGTCTTTGCCAATTTGAAGGATGTTCTTCACCAACTTTAATAATTTCCTTCATCGTCATAGCAGTTGGGAGAGGAATCCTTCAAGACATTGAACTACCCACCAAGGCCAATCATCACTAATTCAAGGGGGTTTTCTCTATGGTTTTTGTTGCTTTTCATTGTATTAATCATTGTCTTGTAACTTGCCCCATGGAGGGCTAAACCCTAGTAGATAGTTGGGTATGTGAACCATAGGATCTATTCTTTTGTATTGATTTACTTTATGTTTCTAGTTAATCCGAGTTGATTTAAGTTTTAATCTTGTGTTCCTATTGCTTGCATGTTTTATTGATCCTTGTGGTTGATTGTATATGCATGATTTGTTACTTTGATGAGAGAGAGGTCTCCATTAGAGTTAGAACTTCAAGGTTAAAGAGGGTTGAGAGGGTGAGTCATGAGATAGTGGAGCTTCCTCTTTCCCTTCCGATTGAGTGTTTCCTATCTCCGTATTCCCTAGACTCTTTGCAACCATATTTGGTGTGAGGCGTGAGATTGAGAGATTTCTCCGCGAGACCTTGTAGGGGGTTAGGGATCCTTCGCCGGGAATTAGGGTTGGATCTATCTTTAGGAATCGGTTTCACTCTTAGAAGTTCCTAGAGCGTATTGCAGTCATATGGGGTGTGAGGTGTTAAGATTGAGCGATTTCTCTACCGGGACCATGTAGGGGACTAGTACCGGTGGCTTGGAGGCAAGGGCCGGTTGTTCTTGGATTACCTTGACTCATTAGACTCAGCTTAGATGCATTTAGCGAATCTTGAACTTCATGTTCGATCCTAGGGGAGCATTCCCTGGGTACCTCATCTTTATTGATTGAGATTCTCCCTCCATTTCACCCTTGCATATTCATCTCCGGTATTTATTTCTTCGCACATTAGATCACCACACCTTTCCATTTATCATTAGGCTAGAAAACAGAGAAGAAGTTAGTACTAGTAAGCCTATTCCCTGCGGATTCGACTACCCAACTCACCCGGTATTTTATTATTTCGACACCTATGCACTTGCGGTTTACATGCATATTCGGACATGTCAGTACTCTGCTACAGTACCAGCTCGAAACACTCTCGAATCTATGTTTTTATTGAGGTAACGTAAACGGGCACATGTTTACACCGTAGATCGCTGTCCTTCTTCAATTAACAGACATGTTGGTGGAGATCTTGCTATACATGCACAAGTAAGAATGCTTGAATGTGACTGCCCTTGTGCCCCTCCAAATCATTGTGCTAACTTGAATTAAAGGAGGTTGGCACACATTCTCGCATCTTAAACCCGACTTATGTCTTCGCGTTTGAACCTTCTCAAGAATTCCTCCAAATGGTGCATTCACGATCTACATTAGCTTCTTTCCCTAACATTCAGTTTTACAAACCTATATGCATGAAAGTAACATAAATGCACACATATTAGTATTAAAACCCGATAAAAGTAATGCTTATCATAAGGAAATAACACTTCGCATTCTTACCACACAAGCACTTATCAACATGCTTAAGATTAATGGAGTTACGGATGATGCTATCAGATTGAGGGCCTTCCCATTTCCATTGAAGGGGAAAGCAAAGCAGTGGCTACATTCATTACGTAGAGCATTGATTACTACTTGGGAGAAGATGGTAGATGCTTTTCTTGCCTGATATTTTCCTCCTGGAAAATCTGCGAAGCTCAGGAATGAAATATCCTCCTTTGTGCAAACGGAATTGGAGTCTCTTTTTGAGGCGTCGGATAGGTTCAAGGACCTCCTGCGGAAATGTCCTCAACATGGGTTCCCGAGTGGATGATCATTCAGACTTATACAATGGGTTGAACACAAACAAAAGGTAGTTACTTGATGTAGCAGCAGGAGGTACCTTAGGAAGCAAGATCCCTGAAGAAGCCTAAAATCTCATTGAAGAAATGGCCATGAACAACTACTAATGGAACACAAGAGACATGAAAAAGGTAGCTAGACTTCATGAGATTGATGCAGATAATTCATTGGTGGCCTAGGATGAGTGATTGAGCAAGAAGTTTGATACTCTAACTTATCCTAGAGTGACGGCCCTAACTAAGTTGTACTAGGTGTGGGGGAAGTCATGCTTCATCTAATTACCTGATTTCTATTGGTGGTACATCCTCAATAGAATAAGTGGATTTTGTGGGCAACGCAATGAGAAGCCAAGGCAATCCATATAGCAACACCGACAATCCGAGTTACAGGAGCCACCCGAATCTTTCATCGAATAATCTAGGGCAACAAAAGGCCATGGCACCACTGGGTTTCCAACAACAACAACAATCCTCAAACATGGAGAATCGAGTTTCAGGTTGGAGGCCCGGATAACCGATCTAGAGAAAGCTTTGACCAACTTCATCCAATCATCGGATACAAGGTTTCAATCGGTCGAAGCTATACATCGCAACCACACCATGTCATTGCACAATTTAGAGAATCAAGTGGCGCAAATTATGAAATCATTATTGAAGAGACCTCACAGAAACTTGCCTAGTAACACCGAAAGTAATCCGAGAGAACATGTGAAGGCGATCACTTTGAGAAGTGGTTGTGAGGTTGAGGGTAGGCTTCTAAGCAAGAAGACCAATGTTGAAGTACCCGATGTCGTGGAGGTTAAGGAGAGAGCTAAAGAGAAGGAGGTGGCACCTCCACATCACAAGCCTTGAATCCCTTATCCTTCAAGTTTGAAGAATGACCAAAATTTTGAGCAATACAAGAAGTTTCTGGGTCTATTCAAGAAGTTGGACATCAACATCCTATTTGTGGAGTTGTTGCCACAAATACCTCATTATGCCAAGTTTCTCAAAGACCTCTTGACCAATAAGGGGAAGTTGGAGGAAAGTGCATCTGTGATCTTAGATGCTTCATGTTCGGCGGTGTTGCAAAAGAATATGCCGAATAAGAAGAATAACCCCATAAGCTTTATCATTCCGTGCAACATTGGTAATTTGGGCAAAGAAAATGCATTGGTGGATTCCGGGGCTAACATCAATGCCATGCCTTACACATTCTTCAAAAATCTAGGCCTAGGAGAGCCTAGGCCCACTCGGATGACACTTCATTTGGCGGACCTAATGGTTAGGCACCAGAGTGGCATCATCGAAGATGTACTTGTGAGGGTTGACAAGTACATATTTCCTGTGGACTATGTAGTGTTGGATGTTGACGAGGATGTTGATGTTCCATTGATTCTTGGGAGGCCATTCTTGCACACTTCCAAGGTTCTTATAGACATGGACAGTGGGGAGTTGACTTTGATGATGAAAAGCTTGCATATTGCCTCGCCAAAGCCATGAGACATCCTCTTGACTTTGATGATACTCTTTACTTTCTTGACACTACCGATGAGCTAATAGATGAATATGTGCAGGAACTGATGTGTCTGGACCCGTACGAGGGGTTGCTAGACCATGAAGTGGAGAATGAAGAAGTTTTGATGCTTGGTCTAGAGGACAAGGTACAACCTGCCCCGGGGATCATGAAGAAGATGATCCAAAAGATGAAGTTAGGAAGGAGACGCTACAAGAAGCATCCCAAGGCTATTAGCGATGTGCAAGAACGGAGTAAGGGTGATGAACCCTTCTGTGGTAACATGCTCGATAACGTTCCCTCTACCTTGAAAAGATTATGTTCATAATGCTTTCAAGTTATTGGTAAGAGGAAAACATTCATTTATGAGCCCCTATGAGATAAGAAGAGGTACATCAACCTTAGTGACATTAAACAAGCGCTTCTTGGGAGGCAAACCAAGTCTTTATTGTTTTTCAAGGTTTTAGTTTAGTACTTGCGTGAATAAGTGCTTTAGTGTTGATGTCTTGATTTTTTTTTACATGCTATCGCTGTGTTTTTCTTGTAGATTATTGGTGTTTTGCTACAGTACTTTGCTATAGTACTTTCACAAAACGTTGTCCAAACACTCTTCTCTTGAGGCCACATGTCCGGGTACAGATCCATGTGGTAGGCTATAAGACTTTTCTTCATCGACGTATCTTTGAAAGGTCTTGCAATCTTCATAAAGAGAAGGAACATGAAGATGTGGCTGCCTTTGTGCCTTTCCAACTAGTGAATTTCCAGACAGGCGTGTGTTTCTGTTCAGAGTTTAACTTCTCTATCCTGAGAAGACATAGGGACGTGTGAATACCCCTGTGAATGACCTTGTGATGGTCACATGTCTGTGGGTAATTTCCACACGGGCGTATGTTTCTCTACAGAGTTCATAGCTCTATCCCGAGAAGACACAGGGGCATGTGTCTACCCCTGTGGATATCCTTGTGAATTACACACAGGCGTGGGTAATTTCCACACGCCTGTGTGAGATGCTGCAGAGAGTTCTCATCCATCCCAAGAAGACACAGGGGCATGTGAGTGCCCCTGTGAGAAGCCCTTGTGAAGATCCACGATCTTGTGGTATTTTCACACGGGTGTGTTAAACACTTGGAGAAATTTCTTGGATGGACAGAGAAGCCACAGGGGCATGTTGGTGGTCTTGTGGGTTGAGTGCACGGGCGTGGAGAATTTCCACACGTTCATGTGGATGCCTTCAAAGAGAGTCAGAGGCTATCCTAGGAGCACACAGGGGAGTGTGTCTGCCCCTGTGAAGCTACCTGTGGAGTCCAACGGGCGTGAGTAATTTCCACAAACCCGTGTGGATGTGCAGACAGTGAACAAGGGTGACTTTTTCTTTATAAAATGCTCATGCCCCTTCACTTTTTAAATCCCAAACACTTAAACGATGCCTCTTTTCACTCTTCTGACTCCTTGCCATCTATATATAGAGTTCTAGGCTTGTTTGCTGGCTGTATTCAAGGTTTTTCATCTTCACTTCGTCGGTAAGCCCTCTTTCTCCTTTTCTTTCACCAAACTTGATTTATTTCGATTAAACTAGTGATTGTTGTTTTGTTTTCATGTTAAAATGTTTGTTGCATGTTGTAAATGATTTTAGAGAGAAATTTTTGATGTATTTGTGGATTTTTTTGCATAGCAATCATGTGGTTTTCACACCCTATGGATCCACACAGGCGTGTGGAATTTCCACACGACCATGTAGATTTCTACAGTATTGTTTTGTGAGTTTATTTGATTGATTTTTGTTCAATTTTCACAGAAATGGCTCTCGAAATAAAGAACGTAGCCGGCAAACATCATAGAGAGCACTCCCCTGAGCTAGAGCATATGTAATTTGTGATTCTTGAGCATCAGGCTTGGTTTGAGCATCTTTGCAAGCTCAAGTTCGGTCAAACACAATTCCCGGACTTTAGTGCACTCAGGGAGGTTCAGTTGCCTGACAACATGGCCGATGAGGTTGAGCAGTTACTTGCCATGGGGAATTGGCGCCATCTGTTACTGATTCGTGAGCCAGCCATTCGTATGTTGATACTGAAAGTACATACCTAGTTTGAGTTTGACAGATCATATTCTAGTTTTGACAGCATTGAAGTGATTCAGTTCAGAGCATTTTCCCAGTATCATAGTATGAGCGTAATGAAGTTCTCCGTTAGACTAGGTCTATACGACGAGGCATATATTGACACTGAGGAGTGTGAGCAGTTACCGACTAATTATCCAGGTAGTCTTAGTCCTCAGCGCGCGTAGAGAGAACTATGTGGCTAGGGACAGTATGAGTTGGGAGTGTCGGAGGCCACATGCCTCTCCTGACCGAGTTATAGATACATTCATGCCGTCCTGAGCAAATTAGTGAAATGCCATGGCAACAGCACCGACGTACTCAGTCGACAAGAGCTTTTGTATTTATATTCTATTTTCCAGAGTACATCGATTCACTTGGGACACATCTTGAGATAGTATTTACAGCATCAGGGTCAGTATGCCAGGATCGGCGCTCTCTTCTTTGGCCCTTACATTAGTAGACTTATCATCGGGATGGGGTTATTGAATACTATTCATGGGGCCTAGAAAACGATCATACCTGCTCCCTTGGGCATAGAGACGATGAGATTGATAGGGATGGTGCACTGCTATAGAGACGGGTGTATGTGCTGAACAGATGGAGATCGAGGCACCACCTACTACACAGGAGCCATCTCCATTGCACATTCTATCTTCCTCTTGAGCCTATGATCATTTTGAGTGGCTCGAGAGTGTTGTGGGGGTGTTGCGGACTGAGATTGCTGAGGTTCGCATGATACAAGCCACGAACCACGCAGAGGTGATGGCGCGTCTCGATATTTTACAGCAGTTGCTCGAGAAGGATGCAACATCACACTTTGCTATGAGACCCCGCACCCCTCAGGCATCCCCCGCTCTACCATCACCAGTATCATCACCATCAGTAGCACCAGTTGATCCAGCACCAGTAGTAGCTGAGGTGACCGAGCCCGATACTGACACTTTATGGATCTTTACTTTATTTCTTTATGTTTTCATATTTTCTTTCTGCATTTTATTTTCAACTTGTATCACTCAGAAAGGATGATCCTTTTGAGTTTATCTTTTATTTTTGTTGTCTTGAGTTGAATTTCATTGCTTTATCTTTATATACACAAGTTATTTTTGTTTTTGTTGAGCTTAACTAAACCCCCTTTGTGTATACATGTAGACGGTCTTGTGAGTATGGAAATTAAGAATTAGTCATTGACACGGTCAATGTGATATTCCCATGACTGTGTGTGCTCCACAACCCATTGGAACTCAACTCTCAAGGAACACAGTTGTATCAAATGTACCATTAGGAGTTCAACAAAGTATTGTTTCAATTGCCCACCTCCACATATGTTTTTGATTGCTTAATATTCTATTGTGCTTGCATGCGTACACTAACAGCAATGCACATCTTAAGCATAGGTTGGAGTTCACATTACACATGTTCTTTACATAAGTTTTGGCTGAAAATGCTCACGTAGCAAATGGTGGTTCACCTTAGTTGTAATGGTTTTATTCTTAAGTTAGGAGAATTTTTAACATTGAATGTTCTCGTTCCCTTGTTTTTACTTGAATTTTTAGGAATATTTGCGCAATTGACACTTGTTGCACTACTCGCTCATTAAACCTTTTTGGAAACTCAAGTTCGATGTTAAAGGGACTAGTTAGTTTTGTTTCTTGTGTTAATTTTTGCTGAAATAAATGGTTGAATAAAAAGGAAAAAAAGGAAAATATATACTTGTTTTGGTTGTGCATTTGGGGTGGAAAGAACCACCGCCTATGAAGTATAAAGCTACTCTCATAAGTCGAATACTAGTTATGCCCTAATGAGAGAAATAGCTATCTCATGGGATGAGTGAAACTAGGACTATTGCTCAAAAAGACTTCGAAGTTCTCTAAGGCCGATTGAAAAATAAAACTTAGTAGTCTAAGGCAAGGCATCAAAGTAGAGTGTTAGCATACAAGAAAATTCAAGTAACCATATCGGCTTTTCCAGATGCATAAAGATGAGGTTTTATACAAAAGATATTACTAAAGATGAAACATGATTTCAAAAAAGTACTAAAGGGGCTTGTATAGCTTGGCCAGAAACCCACATAACCCTCGTGCGGCACACGGCTCCCGCATGCCCCTCAAGCGCATACAGTTCATTATTTTGAGCCACAGTTCGAGTTCCGTACATGCTCTGTATGGTTACAGACTTGCCCGTGCACCTGAGAAAGTATAAAAGGTGGACTTAGGTGTTTTGCAAACAATATTAGTTGGCATGTGACTTCACACTCTTTAAATGCTAAAACTCATTGGAGAAGGTCGATTATGTCATGCCCCAACCCTCCATCGGGCACACAAAAACGTCACAGAATTTTCAAGTAGGGGACACAAGTCCTCCTAACCCCAAATCATTGCAAGGCTTCTTAGAATCCTGTTCTCAAAATAATCTCCAAAACACTGAAAAACCAATGCTAAATAGGATGATGATTTGAAATACATAACATAATTCTACAATCTTAATACTATACAACAACACTAGTCTTAAGCACAATAGTCTTGAAGTATATTACTTGAAAGAAAATAAGAAGAAGAGGGGCTAAGTAACTCGATTACTAAGTGAGTGGGGATTGACAAAGACCTATAAAGGCACACATTTAAGAATATAGATGATATACCAATAAAATGTTTACTAGTGAATAGACTAACCAAAAATGAAAATACCAAAGTATAGTATCGAATTAATGCCCACAAAGAGCAATATACACAAATAATTTCATTTGTGATACCTGGCTCATCACTCTCCTTCCTGTTTGCTCTTCCTTGGCCATTAAAAGGGTAAAGGGTTTCCACGACATTTATTCAGTTAATTGGGGTCATTTGAGTAATTATCCAACAAGCTTACTCAACAATGTCTTTTCTTGAATGTACAAGGGTATTGTTGTTTTTTGTTAAATGCTTATTCACTCTAGTCTTTGTTTCATATGCATGAGGGTAACTTAGTCACTTGTTGAAGCCCATGATATTTTAATTAATATATTGAAGTTGTGAGGGAAAAAGGGCCGTTTCCCATAAAAGCCTTATCCATTCCTTTAAATGCAAGGTTCCTTAGAGGCTAAGCTTCTCATTCATCTCTTAACTCTTCTCTTCTTCATTCCAATGGCTGGCCCTCTCTTCTTCTTGCCAAACTTTGTTTGGGTTGATTATTTAGAAGGTAATTATCCATTCCTTTAATTTATTTGATTGAAGTATGTATCTTCTATGTTGTGCTTGTGTTTTTAGCTCTTGAAATGGTTATTTAACTCTCATGCTCTTCCTTGAAAACTTGTTCTCAAAACCTTTGTAATTCTTTGGCTATTTGAAGGTTGTATGAGCTGTGAATCCCTTGTATTGCACACTTGTATCCATGGAATTAGTATTCCTTTGAATTTCATGAGTTTTGATGGAATTTATGTAGAGTTTTGGTGGGGAAAAGAAGGGTGTTTAATAGCTCAAAATGATGCCATAGATTTGTTGATTCATGTGTCTTTGAGTTGCTAATTGTATAGTTGAGAGAACTTGTTGTCTTTCCCTTCGATTGTTGATGAGTTTGGTCTCTGGTCAATGTAGCAAAGGCTAAAGTTACAACAACACTTGTGAGTTCTCCTTGTTTTCTTGGTTCCTTTGGCTTAGAGGGAAGCCTAGAACCTTTGGAATTCTTTGGAAATCCCTGATTGAAGCTTTGAGCTAACCCTTGACCTCGTTGAGGGAAGTTTTGTGTGCTTGATCTTGTTGTTTTCCTTGGGGTTTCTTTGGCTTATTCTTTTCTTGTTTGTGTGTGTGTGTGTGTGTGTGTGTGTGTGGACGTGGTTGGTTAAGTGGTGAGGGTTCGGCTCGAGGAAAGGAGTCGGCAGAGAAGTAACACTCTCGTGGGCTACACTCACCTAAGTTTAGTGAGTGGGATTATTAGGTATGACCCTATGGGAAAATTACCAATATCTATATGCTTTTATACTGTATCTTACCTAATGAGATTTCATTGGTTTCATGGTTGATTTTGAGATGTTTATTGCTTTGGAAATGAGTTTATGGCTTGATGCTTCTTTTATACAAAGTTTGTGTTCAAGGAAAGAATTTCCAAGTTGTTTTTTGTGTTGGAGTTTATAAAGCGATTTGTATTAAAAGCTTGAGTTTTACATGTTCTTTTATTTTAGGTTTGTTCAAGGAAAGAATTTCCAAGTAGTATTGTTGTTGTTCGTTATTATGTTGTCTATTGTACTCCATGTGGAGTTATGCTTATTGTTAAGTTTGTATGGTAATACCCTACTGCTGTAGGCAATCTCGACGGCCACCCTGTTTAGGTGGCATGTTAGGCTGGCTGATTACTACGAGGGCCAATTCAGGTGGGAGAGTAGAGTCCTGACTGGATATTCATCGGGTAGCCGGAGTCACCAACCAGTAAATCGATGGGTCAACGTCAATAGCATGAGTACCTTGATGGCTCTAAACCTAGCCATGGCCATGGCGAAGGCTTGGAGAGGTTTCTAAACCACTTTATGCTAGATCAGTGTTGGGTGTTGCTTTATGATGGGTTTGAGATTGGTTTCCATTGAGTTTATTTGTATTGTTATCTCGAATTGGTGGTGAGCGGGTAAAGCCCAACAGTTTCTCTAAGGAGGGCAGTCTCACATAAATTCGAGTTGGCACTAATATTGTAATTACTTATTTCGAAACTTATGTTATTTAGTTGTTATACCTGTATTTTTGAACTATTTTGGTTTATGTGTTTTATGGTGAAAGATTAGCTTGAAGTGAACTTGTTTTCATATTTATTTTCAGCACTATGTTTGGTATTTTATGAATTTGATGTTGTAAAACCCTACTTAAAGTAAAAAGCTTTCTTGACTCTAGCTTTTTTAGTTTGTTTAGGAGATCACTACTATGTGTAATTATGTTCTAAACTAGTTATGTTATTAGGAAAGTATTATTAATTTGGTGGTTTATGATTGTTATTATTTTGGTATATTTCTGTTAGAGTTGTGCTAACCTCCCACACTGAGTAACGTTAGTTGCTCACCTCTCCTTCCTCTTCCCAGCCTTTTGTAAGTAGTAGGTGTGGGTGTGTGGCAACTTGCTGACCATTTGGTATTGTTCTATCTTCTATGTATCCTTTTAGTTCATGTATGTTTCTTTTTTTCATGGACAGGTTGTTTAACTTATGGATCCACTAGGGTGTAGGAAACCTTGTTGCATGGCTTTATATCTAAACAATTCTTAAACTCTTGTGTATCAGTATTTCTTGTTGTTGTTAGTGTTGCTTCCCTGTGCACTTGTGAACCTTTATATTTTTCTGTACATTGCGGTCATTATTACTGTTGTTACTTCTTCTCTTTATTGTTATGCTTCTCCGCTCTTTATCTGTGATAGATGTTGCTGTCTCCAGGTTGTTGGTTAGCCTTGAGACGCCTGGAGGGTTGAGTGGTGGAGTGTCCTTCCTCTGGATCATTGCAGCTGTTGTCACGTCCCGTGGGTTCACGGGTCAGGGTGTGACAGCTTCTTTATAACATAAGTTGATCAAAGTAAAACATCTTCTCAAGTAAACATCAATTTTCCAACAAGATCTTGGAAATAATATTGTATCAAAAAGATGTCAAAAACATTAATATAATAGATAGCCTCAAGAAATCCTCCATCTCTAAACATGGCCATGGCTAGATCTGGAGCCACCAAGATACACATCTCTTGGCATTTGTTACTGGGACACCTGTGTGGTGGCTCCGGGTACCCAGAACCACACACCTTTCGGGTTCTCCACGCACCTCCGGAAAGGGCAAATTTCAACTTAGTTCTCCAAGACACCCCGACTAATTCGGACCATGGATACTCTATTACTGTAGTAAGTACCAGAGTGAGGCCCCATGTCACCATTAAAACCATCAAACCACAATACTACGCGAAGGCTTGATGTATTAATCATCAAAATGTGCCCAAAATCTCAGCACAATTTTATAATTTTCTTATAAAAATGCCCCCAATTTGTAGTGTGAGTAATTTAGAAACATCAACTCATGTAACACAAGTTTTAGCATGAAGCCATATCCTTTTTCAAAGATCAAAATCACTTGTGTTCAACATTTAAATACACATTTGAAGAAACGTGGTTTTGCAAACACAAGTAATGCACACTTGCAAGCTTTTCAACAAAGTTATCTAAGATAAAAAAAGATTATATAGAATAAAACATGAAATAAATCATTTGATATAGAAATCAATAAAGTGATGCCTGAATAGTTTGTACAAACAAAATACACACGTCATAATAAACAAATGACCAATGGGAGTAGATTCATCCTTCCATAACAATATAAGTGTACTCAAGCTAAAAAATAAAAGTCCTTCTATCAAACTCCAATCATAATAAATACCCCACATTTAACATCAACATCATAACCATAAGCATAAATACACAAGTTCGGATTTAAACATCATTACTCAATCATGTTTTCTCTCTTTAAGGTCTATTCAGTCAATCAAAGAGTTTTTACTCAAAATAATATGGTGACCTTGTCATCTCCCATACATGAAAAGATTAAAGCCAAAGAGACATACGCAAACTTGAACTTAACTGTTCTTATAACCCTTCACACCCATCTTCTGCTTCTACTAATTTCAACAAGCTAGTCCATCACTAATATATTTCCAAATAAATTACGTCATGATAATCTTGAATACACATCAAAACTCAACTAACCCTAAGATCCCTCATAAATACAATCATTCGTAACTATCTATATAAATTCATTACAAAATCATTACATCAAGATGATCTTAAATGCACATCAAATCTCAACTATCCCCAAGATCCCTCATAAATACAGTCATTCATAATCATCTATATAAATTCACTACTTCTTTCACAAAGATCTTTGGTTTACTTTAATAATAATTAAACAAACTTCTTAACACCGAAGTAAATTCGCTTTCAAGTATGAATGATCCATCGCCTCATCAAGATGATCTTAAATGCACATCAAATCTCAACTATCCCCAAGACCCCTCATAAATACAGTCATTCATAATCATCTATATAAATTCACTACTTCTTTCACCAAGATCTTTGGTTTACTTTAATAATAATTAAACAAACTTCTTAACACCGAAGTAAATTCACTTTCAAGTATGAATGATCCATCGCCTAATCAAAAATCCATAATTTTACTTTCCCTATGTTTAAATCCATAGATTGACATAATAAAGGCCAAAGTTAACTCACCCTAACATTATAGAAATTAGACCAATCCAAAATTTATCTTCGGAACAAAAATTGAAGAAATTGAGTGAGTTCTATAGTACCATGCCGTCTCCATGCGGGTTGTATGGTGTTCGCATGCTTACAGCTAACCCCATGCGGGCTGCATTTAGCCGCATGCCACCGGCATGGTCTCTAGGACACCCTATGCAGGCTCTATGTGCTCGCAAGCACCACATATTGATCCCCGATCACACCATATGCACCTCTAAATGACCTCCAAAGCTTTCATGGAGTATTTAATACAATCATGTGCATAAAATTCTATAAAAGTCCGTTAAAATTATTGAATCCATGGAGATAGTCATCCCAACAAATTGAGCTTTTCTAAATACTTATGACTTAACCAATTTCCTTTGCTCATTCTATTAAATTCGGCCATGAACTCTCTTGCATCTATATCTCTCAATAACCCAACAATTTACTCTAAAACATACATTCCCCAATGCTGGCACAGAAATTTCCTTCTTCTACTCTTATTAGCTCACTCAGAAAATCACAAATACATCCGTGTATTTTCCTTCCAAAATTCTTTACAATGAACACAATTTCAAGCAACTTCCATGCATTCCAAGTTTGTCAACATATAAAAAATGCCCAAACTCAAACACCTACTAGTGACACTTTGCATTAAGAGCCATCCTAATTCCTCTAAACATACCTCCACTCCATTAACATCATTCTTTTATAGCATTTCTTACAATACTTTGGGCATCGTTTACATTAAATAGTCAAGAGCATTTAATTAGAAACCATACATGCATCAACCAAATCTCCAGACATTGCTTCTAGCATAACACATAAATATAACCCATTTATATACATCATTCTTTAAACATTTTTATTCAACCAGAAATGACCCAATCACTCTATCTAATACACAAGATTTACTTAATTCTCTCAGATAAATCACAATAAATCTGATGCCCAAAGATCTTTAATGAGTGCATTTTGTATAGATTTCCTATATACCATATTATGTGTTTTACTTGTCTTTTTAGTATGATTTTATGATAAATCGATGCTACTTGAGGTATGTTTGCTAAATTGCGTAGTTAATTGGATTCTGGACAAAAAAGAATGAAAATAGGCCAATTCTGATGCAAAACAACATTGGAATACAAGTTTCAGGACAAGCAGGGTCCAAAGCACACCCATGCTAGGAAGCACGGTCAGAAACACAGTTAAGAAGCATAGTTTCGCTGCCCCTATCACCATCGTGTTGTGGGAGTACTGTCAGTAAACACAGGAATGCTTACCCCCGTGCATTTTACTAGAAATCTCATGAGAATATCAGCATGATTACTGTGCTTCTAGCAAGAGCATGATATTCAAGCATGAGCAGTAAGGATGGGCATTCTTACCCTTGTGTGATTTACTATATTTGCGCAGAAATCAATCCCTATAATCTGGAGCTAAGCACGATCATTAGCAAGGCCATCAGCACGGATGTGCTTACATTAGGAAAACGTTATTTAAGACCTAAAGTTAGATTTTGAATAGATCTTCTTCTTCTATTTTTGGAGGTGGGGGTATTTGATGACGGCAATCTATATCATGTTTTACATATCTCCAATGCAATCCTTCGCTTGCCTTTTAGAGCATCTTGTCTATAAATGATGCTATTATGGGTATGTTTTTCCCTATTATATGTTTTTACGACTCATAACTGATAAGTTCTTGAGTAGATATATTTTTCTATATATTTTACATGTATTAAGCATTATTTTTACCATGGTTTATGTCTCATATAGTGTATTTGATGTTCATTTCTGCAGTTAGGTTGTGAATGCCTTGAAGAAAGAAAAAGAAGCAAAGATAGGTTATGAAGACACATTTTGGGAGTTTTTGTGCAATATAAAGATCAAGACACAAGAGAAGGTCATGTACATGGAGGTGTGAACAACAAGTGCACGGGTTTGTCGAGTAATAAATCCTAGGTGAGTTGGGTATCGTATCCAAAGGGAGTAGGGAGTAAAAATACTTAAATTGCTACTTAACCATGTGAAAGTGAACAATGATAATGCTGATAAAATGTAATGAAAACAAAGATAAAAAGAAACAAGAATGAAAGGCAAAGGTAAGTGAGAGGTAAGGCAATCGATAGAAGTGGGGTACTCGGGTAATGCTCCCCCTAGGATTAATGTTTCAAGTGCAAGACCAACTATTATACTTCCTAATCAATGCTTAATGAGTCATGGAAATCCTTAAGCACACAGTCCCAAATCTAAGGTCAACCGTGACTAACTCTACACTATGTCCCAGCGGAGAAATCGTTCAGTCTCAATACCTCACACTGTGTAAAGTTCCATGGAATTTTAGTGAATCAAAGTGATAAGCCCTCTTTCTATTTATAGACCTAACTCTTTCGTCCAGGCAAAAGGCCCCTAGTTACAACCAAGCCCTAGATACTAGAGTCCCTTCAACGCTTCACTCTGTTGCTTGTGCAACTAAGCCCCAATGGAGTTCATCCTCTAGAACTTCACTCTATTGTGACCGCCAAGAACTCAAGGAAATAGAGGTGGGATAAATCACACCGGAGAGGAAAGAGGACGCTCCGCTATCTCTCGACTCACCCTCTCAATCTCTAATCAAGCAATGTCTAACCCTCGTAGTGTGTCACTCATCTACAATGGTTACCAAGATGGACTCTCAACCCTAGTGTCACTCTAGGGGAGAAATAATTCCACAAGTACTAAAGATTGGAACTCAATTGAAACATCAATTCAGGAAAGCATAATAAAAATCAATGAAACAATAACATGTTATGGTTTACAAAATCCAAGTACCCACTAGGGGGTTTAGCTCTCCATGGAGCACAATATAACCAACAATGAAATCGAAAGTAAAAACAAGTGCTCCATAAAAAAACCCCCTCGGTAGTCATGTCGATGGTCTTATGGAGTAGCCAAGTCTTCTCCAAAGGTCCCCTTATCCGGCCTAGGGCACACCTCGCCAGATCTATGCCGATGAAAGCTCCCCAATAACCTTCTTCCAAGCGAATCGCGGTGTCAAAACCCTCAAACTACTCCAAAGACTTGCCAAATGTCTCTCCAAACCCTAGCTAATGGCTTCCCAAATGACGTAGAAAAGTGGAAGAGAAGAGGGGAAAAAGATCCCTAAAATCAGGCTGAATCGCGACTTAAATAGGGCAGGAATCGAGAATCCACAAGCCCCTGTGGATTTTTCCCATGGGCCTGTGGAATTTCCACACGGGTGTGGGGAATTTCCACACGCCCGTGTGGATTCTCTGCAAATCCTGTTTTCGTATGGCTATGAACAGTAACTACTATAGTACTTGCTATGGTGTTTTGCTATAGTGCATGCTACAGTAAACATGCACACGTTTATGTCATAGATTGCACATCTTCATCAATCAAAAGCTTCTTTGGCGGAGGTCTTGTTATCAATGCACTAGTCGGGATACACAAATGTGACTGCTTTTGTGCCCTTCCAATTTATTATAGTGACTTGAATTCATGGAGGTTGGCAAACATTCATGTATCTTTGAGTCCTACTTGTGTATTCATGTTTGTTTCTTCCAAGATTCCATCAAATGATATGTTTACGATCTACTTTTGACTTCTTTTCTCAATACTTAGCTTCACAACCCTACATGCGCAAAAGAATACAAATACAAATGTATTAGTGCTTAAACCTGCTAAAAGTAATGCTCAACATAAGGAAAGAACACTTCGCATTCTTATCACACAAGCACTTATCAAATTCCCCCACACTTAATCTTTTGCATGTCCTCAAGCAAAAATAACACATTGAAGCATAAAAGATGGAAAAATTGAAAGTGCTCGGCCTTAGGTTCACTAAAGCATGCAAGGAGAGCATTCAACAAATAAGGGAAATTTCAACACTAAATGCGAAAAATCAATGCTCTAGCTTAAAACTCAAATAAAAAAGGACAACAAGCCCGAAATCGTGTAAGTGTGTATAAACTCACTCAATCCAACCCAAAGTATACTACTCAAAGTTCTAAGTATAAGGGACTTATTTTATCTACAAAACATAACAAACTAAAAAGATGGTAGTAGCTTCACACATCCTCTAAGGTAACCCTTTCCCAAGCGGCCACTAAGGTGGCTTTCACACTTTCGAGATGGTAGCTCTTTCTACCGGGGAGGGGGTAGCTTTCACTCATCCCATGAGATAGCTCTTTCTCTCATTAGGTCATAACTAGTATCCAACTTATGAAAGTAGCTTCATACTTTATAGGTGGTAGCTCTTTCCACCAAAAATACACAACTAAACAAAATATCTATATTTTTTTTCTTTTCTTTTTCCAAAATTTTTTTTAGTAAAATAACACAAGAAACAAAACTAATTAGTCCCTTAAACATTGAACTTGAGTTTCCAAAAGAGTTTCAAGAGTGAGTAGTGCAAAAGGTATCAATCGAGCAAAAATTCCTAGAAATTCAAGAACAAACTAGAGCATGAAAATATTCGATGTTAAAATTCTCCTAAACTCGAGAATACAATCATTGCAACTAAGGTGAACCGCTATTGGCTACATGAACATGTATGTCAATCAAAATTTATATAAAAGATATGTGCAATGTGAACTCACCCCACACTTAAGATGTACATTGTCCTCAATGTACCATGCAAGCACAATAGAAAATAAATTAATCAGGCATAAATGTGGAAGTGTCAATTGAAACAATACTCCTTTGACTCCTAGTGTTGCGTTTGATGGAGCTCAATCCTTGGAAATGAAGTTCCAACGGGTTGTTAAGCACACACGGCCCACATTGGCCGTGTCTATGACTAGTTCTCATTTCCCATACTGACAAGACCATCTACACGCATACACAAAGGGGGTAAGTGAAACTCGACAAAAATAACTTGAGTATATGTAAAAGATAGAGCAATGAACTACAACTCGAGACAACAAAGCAAAAATAAAAGATAAACTCAGATGGAAAATCCTTTTGAGTGTATAAGTCCAAAATAAAATGCATAAATGAACGAAGAAAAATAAAAGCACAAAGTAAAGCAAAGACGCATCAAGCGTCGGTGTCATCGGAGATTGGCTCTATTGCTACTGCCGGTGGTGGAATAGGTGGATTGATCGGTGCATGAACTGGTGATGATGGAGCGGGAGGAACCAAAGGAGCCGGATGTCAGCTTATCACAAATGGTGGTTCCATGTCTCGCTCTAACAGCTGTTGTTTGATGTCGAAATGCGCCATGAATTCGGTACGCTGTACCCTTTGTGTCGCATGAATCTCGGCCACATCCGCATGTAATACCCCTACCGCGTTCTCAAGCTTCTCCAAATGATCACGGGCAGTACTCGGGGAAAATATCAGCACTGATGGAAGTTCGTGCGCTATAGGGGTGCCTCTATTTAATCCTGCTCGGGCATTACCTCTAACGGCTATTGAAAACCCTCTACTGTAACTCCCTCAGTCTCAAATGGCTCTAGTGGGTGCATTTTCAGTACATAAACCCCACCCGAATACTTTCTAATCATACCCATGAACCTCATCGTCTCTAACCCAAGGGTACTGGTACTGTCGTCTTCTTGACCCCACTGATCGTGTCTCATAATCCCATCCCTAGGAGGAGTCTAATGATGTATGGGCCAGAAAAAATAACACTGATCCTGGAATAATGTCCTGATGTCTCGGGTACTCAGTTTTGATGTGTCCCAAGTGAATCGGCTCGCTTCGCACCATGGAGTATAAGTATAGAAGTTCTGGTCTACTCAGGACTATAGTACTGTCGCCTCGGCCATTCACTGATCTACTCAGGATGGCATGAAGATATCTGTAGCTTGGTCAAGAGAGGCATGTAGCCTTTGACACTCCCAGCTCGTAGTGACCCTAACCACACAGTATCTTTTATGCCTTCTAGGAGTCAAACTTCACAAGAAGTCGGTCGGTAGCCCATCGTAGTCCTATATCTCAGTGAACGCCTCATCATATAATCTGAGTTTGATGGAGAACTATGTGACGCTTATACTATGATGTTATACCGAAAGCTCTAAATTGAATGGCGTCAATGCTATCGAAATATGCATAAAAGCGATTGACTCAAATGAGGCAAGCACCTCTAATGTGAGTAGGCCAATAACATGATCACGGATAAGTAATAGCCTACGGCAACTATCCACTGACAACATCTCCTCAACCTCATCCGCCATATCATATGCTAGCTGCACCTCCCTAAGTGAGTTCAAATCCAAAATTTGCGTCTGACCGAAATTTGCGTCTGACTGAGCTCTAATCGAGAGTGCTTTCCATCTACTTTCTTTGTTCTGGAATCCATACCTGCAGTATTAAAAAGAAATCAATCTTCAGTCATTCACAAGATAATGCTGCAGGAATCCACACTGGCCTGTGGAATTTCCATACGGCCATGTGGATCCTCGGGGCGTCAAAGCCGCATGGCCCTCTGACCAAAAATCCACAAATACACCCCTGAATCGCTTTTTAACTCGTTGTGAAAAAATTTCAACCCTTTTTAGAGAAAAACTGAGTCACATTCACCCATTTAATCAATAAAATCACAGAAAATCGAGCAATGATGAAAATTGGAGAGAAACTTAGGTTTACCGACAAGATGAAGTTTAAAATTTGTAAAACGGCCGGAAAACTCGCATGAACTTCTCTAAACCAATGGTGGAAGATTAGGAGAGTATGAGAGAGTGTTCTTTGAGTTTGTGGAAGTTTCAAAATAAAAAATGGCTCAATAGATTTATAAAGGAAATCATAGCCTTATGATTTCTGTGTATGCACACGGGTGTGCGGAAATTATCCACGCCCATGTGAAACCATAGGAGAGTCCACAGGGGCAGACGCATGCCCCTGTGCACTCTCGGGAAAACACTCAAGTCTCTCCAAAAGCATACACACGGGCGTGCGAAATATACCCATGCACATGCGCCTGACCCACAAGGGCATCTCCAAGCCCCTGTGGCTTCTCCGTCTAACCCGAGAAAACTCTAAGTCTTTCACACGCCCGTGCAGAATTTTCCCACTGGCCCGGACATGTACAGGGCCAGTTCACAGGGCCACTCGCACGGCCTTGTCTATTCTCAGGATGGAAGAGTGCTCCTCTGCAGAGATCCACAAGGGATGTGGAAATTACCCACGCCTGTGTGTTTATCATAGGTTCATCCACAGGAGCAAGTCCACGCCCCTGTGTCTCCTTGGGAAAAATCTCTAAGTCTCTGCAGGAATACACACGGCCATACGAAAATTACCCACAGGCATGTGAATATTAGAAGGTCATTCACTTGGGCGAGTCCACACCCATGTGCCTTCTCTAGATGAGCTCTCTGTAAGACCCATGGGCATGTGGAAATTCCAAACGCCAGTGCATTTTCTCTGGGTGCTTTGGAAAACTCTGCAGGCTCTGCAGAAAATTCTTGAACATGCAAACACACTCAGAGCCTGCTCTATCATGCAAAATATACCAGAGAAAAACACGAAAGAGGCTCAAACGACAAACAACTTCGCCATAGAAATTAAAGCACATGATAACACCAACTCACCCACAAGAAAATCACAACAATGCATCAAAACATATAGACACCAACATTGAACGTCTTATTCATGCAAACACTAAACTAACAACTAAAAAAATAGTAAGTGCTTGGGTTGCCTCCTAAGAAGCACTTGTTTAACGTCACTTAGCTTGACGTACCTTGTCTTACCTCACGGGGGTTCTCATAGAAAGAATACTTCCTTATTGTCTTTATTAACCTTCCCACCAAAATAGGGCTTTAGCCGATGTCCGTTCATCTTGAATGTACCTCTTTCTGGGTAAGAAATTTCAATAGCTCCATGGGGTGATACCTCAGTTATGTTGTAGGGCCCTAACCACCTGGACTTGAGCTTCCCTGGAAATAGCCTCAGGCGAGAGTTGAACAATAACACTTGATCGCCCACATTAAAGTCTTTCAGAGTTTAAATATGCTTATCATGCCACTTCCGAATTCGTTCTTTGTAAATTCTTGCATTCTCATACGCATTTATTCTCCATTCACCCAACTCATGAAGATGGAGAATTCTTTGTTCACCAGCTTTTCTCAAGTCAAAGTTCATAGTCTTGATAGGCCAATAAGCCTTGTGCTCGAGCTCCATGGGCAAGTGACACGATTTACCATATACCAAATTATAAGGAGTTGTCCCAATCGGTGTTTTATATGCTGTTCTATGAGCCCAAAGTGTGTCATCCAACCGTTCCGACCAAGCTTGCTTCCCTTGTTCCACAGACTTTGTTAAGATTCTCTTAAGCTCTCTATTTGTAACTTCCACTTGACCACTTGTTTGTGGATGGTAGGGATTAGCGAGGCGGTGGTGTACCCGATAGCGCTTCAAAACTTCTCGAGTTGAGTGTTGCAAAAATGAGTCCCTCGTTCACTAATGATAATTTGTGGAGTTCCAAATCGAGTGAACAACCTCTTCAAAAACTTCACCACGGTTCTGGCATCATTAGTAGGTAAAGCTTTAGCTTCCACCCATTTAGATACATAGTAAACTGCAACCATAATGTATTGATTACCATTAGATTTTGGAAATGGACCCATGAAGGCAACACCTAATGCACCGAACATCTCATTAAATTGCATCAGATTCTGAGGCATTTCATCTCGCCGTGATAGATTTCCAGCCCTCTGACAACTGGCACATCGATGGACAAACTAGTGAGCATCATGGAATAGAGTCAACAAATAAAAACCAGCAACCAAGACTTTCTTAGCAGTTCTACTTGACGCATAATGTCCCCCAACCAGCCCAGAGTGGCAGTGTGCAAGAACATTCCAACCTTCCTCTCTCGACACATATCTTCGAACCACATGATCAGCACAGATATGAAACAGGTATGGATCATCCCAAAAATATTTCTTCAAATCACTAAAAAACTTCTTTTTCCGTTGAAAAGTCAGGCCCTCTTCCAGTACTTTCCCTGACAGATAATTTGTAAAATCCGCAAACCATAGAGTGTCGTCTTACTAGATATCCTGCACTACATACAAATGTTCTTCGGGAAAGAAATCATTAATCTCCTTACTTGCAGTTTCTTGTCATTCACAATCTTCTAGTCATGATAAATGATCTGCAACTACATTTTTGGTTCCTCTCTTATCTTTTATTTCCATATCAAACTCTTGCAACAATAGGATCTAACGAATCAACCTCGGTTTTGCATCAGCCTTGTTCATGAGATAACGGAGTGACGAGTGGTCGGTGAATATCATAAACCTAGATAAGATGAGGTAGGGCCTGAACTTATCAAAGGCAAAGACCACCACCAACAACTCTTTTTCAGTAGTTGTATAATTCTCTTGAGCACTCGTATGAGTCTTGCTAGCATAATAAATTGGGTGGAACTGCTTATCCTTCCATTGACCCAAAACCGCTCCAACAGCATAATCTCTTGCATCGCACATGAGCTCGAAAGGTTCATTCCAATCCGGTATGATTAGGATGGGTGCTTGCACTATTTTCTCCTTCAGCAAATGAAACGCGAGCAGACAATCATTCCCAAAATCGAAAAGGGCATCCTTTTTAGGAAGCTTGGTCAACGGTTGTGTATTTTTTGAAAAATATTTAGTGAACCTTCTGTAAAAGCCCCCATGGCCCAAGAAACTACAAACTCCTTTTACATTTGCAAGTGGAGGAAGCTTCTCTATGATTTCAATGTTCTCTTTATCTACCTCCATGCCTAATCGGAAATCTTATTTTCAAACACAATGCCTTCTTGAACCATAAAATGACATTTCTCCAAATTAAGAACATGATTTGTTTCTTCACACCTCACTAGCACTCTTTCCAAATTTTTTAAACACATGTTGACGGAGTCTCTGAATACCGAAAAATCATCCATGAACACCTCCATTATATCCTCTAGAAGATCATCAAAGATAGTAGTTGATAAGTTTCTAAATGTATGTATTTTAGTGTATATATTTGATGTATTTAGCATGTATTTCTATAAGATTAATGCCTGTTTTGTGCTTAATCGTATGTTATTTTTTTTGCAGGGCACAAAAATGCCATGGAGAACATGAAGATACAATTTGGGCAAAAAAGAGAAGAAAATCAGGTTGTGGGCTGTATCATATTCACTATAGCAGTACTGCAGATGGAGTACTAAAGCATTGGTACTGTAGCACCAGCACTGTAGCTGCCACTGTAGTACCTGGAGAGTTTTCAAGTCAGAAATTGAACCATGGCATATGGCCTCAATGTTGCCCGGGATGGACCCCGGGATGTTTATTTTAGCTATTGAAGAAGATGATTTGCTTGAAAGCATACTGGCTCAATGAGGTGCTCATTGAGCCAATATAGAGACTATTTTGAGAGATTTTTGTGTACTTTACCTACTCCAAACGGCCTCAATGAGCTCCTCATTGAGCCGGCATACCACCCATGTAGAGGCCAATTTGTGAGAGATGTTGGGGAGTATATGAGGGTATCTTCAAGGCCATTTGAGAGATTTTTTTGGAGGACTCTTGGCAGCCATTACTTGGGAGAGAAAAGGAGAACGAAGACATCATTCTTGGGAGTGTTTTAGCTTGAGGCTTGGAGATATCAAGAGCTTGACCTTCAAGGGGAGAGCTTCATCATCAAAGGAGGAGGAGCATTCGGCCTTCCTTGGGTTAGATGAATCATCATTCGGCCGACATTCTTCATCCTCATCATCATTCGGACTAGGGAGTGCCATTTATGCATTTACTTCTTATTTTTGTTGAGTTTGAGATATTTGTTTGTATGATGGCACACTAAACCCCCAAGGCCACCTGATGTAGGTGAACCTTGGGGGGTTCATCATGTATTTTGGATGCTACATTTATATTTGGAATGCATTGGTGTGATTTATGGTTTGGCTCATTATGTTTTATGCTTAGAACTATTATGTGGAGAAATCCTTAGTTTTTGTTTGAG
This sequence comes from Dioscorea cayenensis subsp. rotundata, assembly GCF_009730915.1. NCBI lineage: Eukaryota > Viridiplantae > Streptophyta > Magnoliopsida > Dioscoreales > Dioscoreaceae > Dioscorea > Dioscorea cayenensis. The sequence goes on from NC_052489.1 coordinate 11,136,371, forward strand.
TTGTACACGTAGACATGACCTACTCGCGTATACTAGATCGTTAATAAGCTAAAAGGGGTAATCTTTGACCAGCATACAGAGAAATTGGATGTAGGTAGCCCCTCCGAACCATGAGGATTAACTTAGGTTAAGTGTATCCTTGTTGCGTGATCTCCATTCACTTAATGCAATCGTAGGGATATGATTAAGGAGAGATCCTTGTCATCATTTGTATGTGTTAGGGTTTAACCACTGAGAAATTCGGGTTGAAACATTGTTGAGGTCCGTAGGTCTAAATCACCTTTGCTATTTTATTCTTATGCATCCATACATCATGATGACCCCTCATGGGGATCCTTGTCCCTAGGCGTATTTTTATTATCATTGCTTTTGTGATCTCCTTGCTTGCCTTGGAATTGTTATACTTGTGCTTTATTTACATTATTGCATGTATTAGAGTAGTATACCATTCTTAAGTTGTAAGGTTAGATAATAGGTGATGGATGAGTAATAGGGGCTCCTTAGCCCTGTGGAATACGATCCTTGGGCCCTCACTCAAGGTATTACTTGGTGACACCGTACACTTGCGGGTGATCAACCAAGTTTTTTTCGCCGTTGCCGGGGAACTTAAGGAATTCTAGGAAAATTCTAACTTATTGCTCTGACCAATTTTCTTTTCTTTTTATTTCTTCTTTTCTTTCGTCTTATTTCTTTTTGAGCTTAACTTTCTTTATCTATATTGACTTTGCAAGTTACTGTGCATGACACATGCAAATCCATCAAATTTAGTTGCACAAGACAATGAAATTGAGAGAACCTTACATCGAAGACTTAGAGAAGTGGGTGAAAGCAGTAGTGAAAGAAAAACATCAAAATTGAGGACACAGAATCTGTAATCATGGTTGAAGAAAGACGTACTTTATCCGAATATGAAAGGCCGCAGTTCACGGGCGAAGAATTTAGTGTGCAAGCGCCATCCATCGCCACTAATAATTTTGAGATCAAGGCAAGCACCATCAGCATGGTTCAAAATTCAGTCCAATTTAATGGTCTTGCAAATGAAGTTGCCCATGATCATCTTTCCCGTTTCCTTCAAATCTGTTCTACCTTTAAGATAAACAGGGTGACTGACGATGTGATCCAGCTATGATTATTCCCTTTCAGTTTGAGAGATGGAGCATACCGGTGGCTCACATCCTTACCGTCGGGATCAATCAAAACATGGAAAGATATGGTTGAAAATTTTTTATGAAGGTATTTTCCTCCTAGTAAAGCGGCGAAGCTAAGGCAAGAAATTTTGGTATTCAAACAAGGAGAGTCAGAGACACTATTTGAAGCTTATGAGAGATTCAAGGACCTCCTTCGAAGATGTCCCCATCATGGCTTTGCTTCTCGGATGCGGATTCAGATCATCTACAACGGGTTGAACAATTCAACTCATCAACTAATTGTTGCCGCAGCGGGTGGATCTCTTAGTAACAAGTACCCTAACGATGCCGAGAAACTACTTCAATCAATGGCAAGCAATGAGTCTAATTGGGCCTCAAGAGGTGCACCATAAAAAGCGGCCAAAATTTATGAAGTCAATGCTAATGATGCTTTTGCCACAAAGGATGATGTGTTATCTTGAAAGCTAGACATGCTCATCGATAGTAGCTCGAAGTCAGAGTCGGTGATGAGTTGTAGCACTTGTGGTGGAGGGCATGGAGTCACCCAATGTCCTATTGCTAGTTCCTCCGTCGCCCCAATTGAGAATGTTGATTATATTGGAGGACAAAGGCCACAAGGGAATCCTTATAGCTCAACTTATAATTCAGGGTGGAAATATCACCCAATCTTTTCATGGAATCAGGGCAACAACAAAAACCTGCACCACCTCCACAAGGTCCCCAAATGCAACAACCAGTGCTAGAGAAGAGGTTCACTACTGATGATGTACTGGCCAAGTTCATGATTAACACTGAATCAAGATTCAATAGCATAACCTGCAGTATGGATACTCAGTTCAGTAAGGTGAATGCTCAGTTTGCTCAACATGCTGGATAGTTCAATGAAATTGGCTCCATTTTGCGGAACCTTCAAGCTTCTATATAGTCCCTCGAGCACTAAGTGGGGCAGCTTGCTAAAGCAAATTCTGAAAGACCTTCAGGCAGTCTTCCTAGAAACACTGAGGAGAACCCAAAGAGAGCACTTGAAGGCCATAGCCCTTAGATGCGGGAAAGAGGTTGAGACAAGGGTCGGAGTTGACCCAAGTGTCAAGGAAAATGGGGTAGCCAAAGTGGAAGACCCTAACATAATGGAGAAAGTTATTGAGAAAAGCAAGCAAAATGAAGATAAGGAAACTCCACCAAAGGTTTCATCAAAGCTGTCTGAATACAAATCTTCAATGCCTTATCCGGGCAGATTGAAGCAAGATAAGGAGGATGCTTAATTCAGAAAATTTATCAACATCTTCAAGCAACTCCACGTAAACATCCCGATACTGGAAGCTTTAACTCAAATGCCCAAGTATACCATGTTTTTGAAAGAATTGCTAACAAACAAGAGAAAGTTGGAAGAAGAGGGCGCAGTTGCACTCACGGGAAATTGCTCGGCCATTTTGGAGAAAAAGCTCCCACAAAAATTGAAACATTCGGGAAGCTTCATAATTCCATGTGTTCTTGAGGGTGGAGTTCAAGAAAATGCTCTAGTGGACTCGGGGGTGAGCATTAATGTTATGCCCTATACCATGTATGTGAAGCTTGGCCTTGCTGAACTTAGACCCACGAGAATGATTTTGCAATTGGAAGATCGATCAACAAGGAAGCCTCATGAGATTGTAAAAGATGTGATTGTCCAGGTAGACAAATTTGTGTTTCCTATGGATTTTGTCATCATGGATATTGATGAAGATGTGGGCCACCGTTGATTCTTGGCCGGCCATTCCTCACTACCTCCGGGGCCCTAATGACCTTAAAGGAGGGAAATTAACATTAAGGGTTGGAGAGGAAGAAGCAGTATACACTCTACCGGCGGCCATGAAACACTCTTTAGACCATGATGACATGCTTTATTTTGTTGATGAAACTAAACTTTTAATTTCTGACTGTGTGCAGGAGGTGTTATCATTAAACCCATTGGATGAATATTTGGAAGAGCTAGGAAATGAAGATCAAGAAGAACCTTATTCTCCTCTTCCAAGTTCCAATTTGAAGAAGCCAAAGGAGAAAGTTATGTGTACCAATGCCAAAGAAAAACGGAAAAAAGAATCAATGTTAAAGTAAATTTGGAAGGAGGTCAGGGGAAAGAAGAAGAAAAGTATCACTCATTCTCATTCAACACCTCAAGAAAAGAAAGTACAATCTCCACCTCCTTTTACTCATGAAAAATATGAAGTTTACTCATTGATGTCCTTGAATTTACCGGGAAAAAACACCAACAATTTGAAGATGACCGGGGGAAATTTCAAATTTTTGGAACCCCCATGAGGTAAGTGAAAAAAGTACGTCAGGCTCGTGACATTAAACAAGCGCTCGTTGGGAGGCAACCCAAGCATTCGGGGGTTTATTTTCATGTTTGTGTGTTATTTGTGTTCATGTTCTTGTCATATTTCATATTTTCTTAGAGTTGTTAATTTTAATAAGTCCATGCTCTCATTATTTTGTTTATCATGATCATTCTCCATGTGGTTGTTTACTTGATTTTATTGTTGAGTTGCACTTGTTTGGGCTATCATTTCATGCATTAGATCGAAATTTTGAACCATTATTTCATGGTGGAGATGATCTTAGAACACTTTGTAACCATGGCCATGTGTTTGGAGAAGCAACCAAAGCCTTAGTGTGGGAGTCTGACTTTTCTTTACTTTGCTTATGTTTTGCCTCTTGAGTTTAACTTGTTGTTTAAGTATTTTGAGTGTTCTTTTGTGTTAGGACCTTAGTTAAGGTTTTTGGGAGGTTAAGGTGGAGGAGAACACTTAAAAAGAGCTCACCTGAAAGCCTCACGGCCTCCATGCGGGCGCATGGAAGCCCGTGAGGATTTCGAGAAAAAAATACTCAATTTTTTTGGGCTGTTTTTTTGGGCTGGGCTGTGAGCCTCACGGCCTCCATGCGGGCGCATGGAGCCCGTGAGGGTTTCGAGAAAAATGGTCTCACGGCCTCCCTTGCGCCCGCAAGGCAGCCCGTGAGCCATGGCATATATATATGGTTTCTTGGAGATTCTAGAGCCTTCTTGAGATCTTTTTCTCTTCTTCTTCATCCTCCTCCCATTTCCTTCATTCCTTATCTTCAAAACACTCATTTTGATCCCCAAAAAACAAAGGAAGAAGTGGAGATTTCATCTCCTTCCATCAAGAAGAGTTCGATTAGGGTTTAGAGAGGAATCGGTGAGTTTGATTCTTTCTTTCTTCTTCATCTTTTTCTCCTCTCTTTCCTTGTGAGTTTATTTTTCATTATATGGTGTAAAAATCTTGTATTTTCCATGGATTCAAAGTTTAGAATCATTTTAGAGTTGTAAAAATCAAAGATTCAATGAGAATGAGAGAGATCTTTCAACTTCTAGGTTCAGGGTTACTGTAGCACCGAACAAAGTTAAGTCCTTTTGTTCTTTTTTTGTTGATTTTTGAGGATTTTTAAAGGTTTCATTCTTGTTATATCTTCTTATTAGAGTGCTTAGAAAAACTATAGAAGCAATTTACTCCTATTTTTAAGCACATTTTCCTTCTTTTTAATTGGTTGTAGAATTGTTGTTGAATCTTGCTTTTTGTTGGTTGTTTAACGGCTTCTAGGAGGAGAAGCTTCAAGCAAAGGAAAAAGAGATTATAGACAAGTAACCTTGGAGGGTGTTAGCTCGCCAAGTTTGTGAGTGGGATTTACTAAATTATGGACTATAAATCATGCATGCTTATAATACTAAATTTGCTTATTTCTGAAGGATAAACTCCTTGTTGCCAATAAAAACTCTTGAAATATTTTTCAGTGTGATTTTTGGAAATTATGATGAACTATACTTTGGCTTTTTTTCCATGATTATTGGAAAGATTCAATATATTATTTGTGATCTAGAAAACCCTATATTTTTATAATATATGATTTCAAGTTTTTGTGTTTTTCACGGGACTTGATGTTCTTGTTGGGATGTTCATAAAAAGCTTATGCGAACCAAAAATGATTTCATTGTGATGATGATACATTTGAACTATATTTTCAAAAGAAGGTTTTGTATGATATTCTTGATGAAATTGGTTTTATTGGAATTATTTTTGAACAAGTCATTCACTCTTGGGATGAGACTATTATTTGTGAATATTTGTGATCTTATGGTTAGACTTTTTGCTTTCCTTTTTGGTATGTATATTAAGCCTAAGGGCCGAATGATATTTATCCGTATTGATGACTCTTGTTCATGAATTGTAAATATAGTCCTGAATAAGGACACTTTTTTTATGTTGCTATAAATCTTGGGATTTTGCTATGCAAACACCCGTGGGGTCTTGAACATATCCATGGAAATGGTGGGCTACGGCCTTCATGTTCTTGACGGGGTGGTTTTGATGGTGACGATGACTTGCTGCGAGTAAGAGTGTGGATGGTTTCCATGGGCCGACCTGTATAGAGGTGGCATGGAATACTTCGTCAAACCGGTTATGCCATTTCGGGTGGGAGCCAGAGCCCACGACTTGGATATAGTTGGGTTGTTGAGTCACCACACGAACTTCCCGATGCCAACGCCAAGATATGTGCATCTTGGTGGCTCCGACCCTAACAGCGACCACGGTTAGCGAGGGAGGGTTTTTCGAGGCTATTTAAAAATATACTTGTTTATTTTCATCGATGATTTATACATTTTTGAATTATGAGTTACTAAGCCAAAGTATAAACTTGGATTTCTTACTCATATGGATTTTGTGATGATTTAAAATAGTTTTATCGAGCATTTCATTGTTGTAAATTTTATATCTTAATTTATACTTGACAGTCAAAGTATATTGAAATATTTTTTTTTTACCTTTTACTTTAATATATTATGTATGGGATATAGCTCCATGTTTAGCCACTCACTGAGTAACTTAGTTACTCATCCCCTCTTTATTTTCCCTCCCCCAGGTGACAGCACAGCAGCGGGATAGAAGCGTGAAGTGCTTGGCAGAGTAGTTGTATTTTCTTAAGCTGTGTATGAAGCTTATATATTTTGGCATGTAGTTGATGGATCCACTAGGATATTACCAACCCTAATATTAATATGTATCTTTCTTCTTTGATACTTTTATATATGTTGGTTAGCTTTATGTTGTGTATGAGATGTATACTCTCTAAGTGAATGGTTGTTGTCATGATTTAAATTAAAGTGATGGGTTGTGTAGGAGCATTTGGGTATATTGGATTGCTAGAATGTTTATAATTGTTATAGTGGTTTTGTACAGGAAACAGGTTAGCCTTACGGTGATCTAGGGGTGAGTTAGTGTTGGACCTCCCTTGGGTTATCGTGGCGGTATGTCATGAGTGGGACCCACAAGACGGGGCGTGACATATTTTAGTGGTATCAGAGCCCTGGTTTAGAGTTTAGGTGTAGACTTAGACAGTATAATCTAGATCTAGAGTTAGTTTCTCGATTGGGTCAAAAGTCTGAATTTTTTTGTCTATGTTACTAGTGGATCCAAGAAGAGTCTGCATATAGCATTGGTGCATATTGTGGATTTCTAAAAGATGTCTTATGTTTTCATTTCAGTAAGATGCCAGCACAACATTCACGCACTTGCCGTGGGAGAGTTAATTCCCCTGCTGTTGCTACACCAAGAGCTCAGAGAGGTGGAAGGCGAGGAGAACCAATCCCGCCCCCATCTCCATCGCCACTTAGGCAGGAGGCCAGTTCAAGGCATGATCCTGCAGTGGCAGCTTCTGTGCATGCCCCGGAGGTTCAGGGAGCTACTCCTGTGCCTGCTTCTGTCCCAACTCCTGAGGCATTAGAAGCCTTTAGGTCTCATTGGGCTACCAAGGGGAGGCAGCCTACCTACCAGGAGTACCAGGACTTCTTAGACTATTGGAGGATTTTTGGGAGACAGGCTCAGACTACCCCAGTACCTACCCCAGCACCTGAACCTGCACCACCACAGGCCCCAGTGGTTCATTCTATCCCAGGAGAGGCCAGTGGACCAAGTCAGGCCTTAGTTTTGTCCAAGCTGCTAAAAGAGGCTCGACAACTTGGATGTGGTTCTTTTGATGGCACTAGTGATGCCATGATTGCTAAAGAATGGGTTAAGCGGGTAATTGCTACCTTTGATGACATGAGTTTAGGTGGTGAGATGAGACTCAGGGTTGCAACTAGGCTGTTGGAGGGCAGAGCTCGAATTTGGTGGGAAAGTTTGAAGAGTAGATCATTTGGGCAGGTTACATGGTCAGATTTTCTGCGTGAATTTGATGAAGAATATTACACCCGGTTTCACCGAGATCAGAAGAGGCATGAGTTTATGAGACTGGTTCAGGGAAATAAGACAGTTACAGAATATGAGACAGAATTGAAAGATTTGGCTAATTTTGTTCCAGAGTTAGCACCTACTGAGGAAGTTCTCTGCTCTAAATTTGAAGTTGGTTTGAATTTGGGTATTAGAGAAAGAATGACAGTTACAAGCAAGCAAAGTTTTAAGGAGATGGTACAATCAGCTTTGAGGGCAGAGCAGTTGGTTAGAGAAGGCAAGAGAGTTCGAGAGAACATAGCTAAGAGAAGAAGCTTGGAGGCGGGACAGCCATCCAAGAAGAGTAGGAGTGAGGGTTCCTTCAAGGGCAATTCTGCTTCAGGCCCCACTAGACCTCCCCTATCTCAGAGTGGTGATCAGCAGAGACTTACACGTTCTGATAGCACTCCTAGTGTTAGAGGCCCAGAAGCTAGTAACAGGTGCAAGAATTGTGGAAAGCCGCATAAAGGACAGTGTCAGACACCTCGCAAGTGCTTCCATTGCGGTCAAACTGGACATTTGAGGTCAGCATGTCCAGAGTTGGGACGGGGTGGATCTACACCATCATCTCAGGACCGTCCTAGCCAGTTCAGAGGTTCTCAGCCAGTAGCATCTTCCCCAGTTACTACCAAGTCGGGAGCTGCTAGCAACACTTCACAGCCAGCTACCCATCGACCTCAGACTAGAGCTCACACCCGAGTGTTTGCCATGACCGAGGAAGAGGCTGAGTGTAGGCCTAATGTGATCACAGGTACACTATCCATCTTCCAGCATGATGCTTTTGCATTGATTGATTCTGGGTCAGAGCGTTCTTTTGTTAGTACTGCATTTGCATGTCATGTGAATAGTGACCCTTCCCCCTTGGGTGGTGAGTTAGTGATACAAACTCCTTTAGGTGAAGAGGTAGTAAGGAGTTTGGTGTACAGGGAGTGTCCTGTGCTAATTAATGGAGTTGTCTTGAAGGCAGACTTAATACCTTTGGAGATCAAAGATTTTGATGCTATTCTTGGCATTGATTGGTTGGATAGACATCATGCTTCCATTGATTGTTTCAAGAAGGAAGTTTCTTTTCATGTGTCTTGAGGGACCCGTGAGTGGTGTTAAAAGGGTGTGAGAAGGACTTTTGCCTTCATGTTTAATTTCATCCATGGAAGCTAGAAGATTGTTGGGCAAGGGTTGCCCAATGATTTTTAGCTCATGTGGTAGATACAAGAGTTAAGGAGCCAGCTTTAGAAGAGATGCCAGTGGTGAGTGAGTTTCGAGGATGTTTTTTTCACGAAGACTTACGAGGTTTACCACCGAGATAGAGAAATGGAGTTTGCTATAGATTTACTACAGTACGGCTCCTATTTCTATACCACCTTATCGGATGGCACCAGTGAGCTAAGAGAATTGAAGACTCAATTGCAAGATCTTGTAGACAAGGGTTTTTATTCGACCAAGTGTATCACCTTGGGGTGCACCGATTCTCTTTGTAAAGAAGAAGGATGGATCTTTGAGGTTGTGCATAGATTACGAGGCAATTAAATCGGGTGACAATCAAGAACAAGTACCCATTGCCAAGGATTGATGATTTATTTGATCAATTGAAGGGAGCAAAGGTGTTCTCTAAAATTGATTTTGCGATGCAGGGTATCATCGAGTTGAAGATTAAGTCGGGAGGATGTCCCAAAAGACGACTTTTCGGACCCGTTATGGCCATTATGAGTTTTTGGTGATGCCATTTGGTTTGACTAATGCTCCTGCGACTTTTTATGGATTTGATGAGCAGAGGGTGTTCGAGGCCTTATTTGAGACAAGTTTGTCATTGTGTTTATTGATGATATTTTTGGTCTATTCACCTTCAAATGAGGAGCATGCTCTACATCTTAGGATTGTTTTGCAAACTCTTGGGAGAAGAAATTATATGCTAAATTCTCCAAGTGCGAGTTTTGGCTCTATGAAGTTGGATTTCTTGGACATGTGGTGTCAGGAGAAGGGATATTTGTGGATCCAAAAGAAAGTTGAAGCCATTGTAAAAGTGGGAAAGGCCGAAGAATGTTACCGAAGTTGAGAGTTTTTCTTGGACTTGCGGGTTATTATAGAAGATTTGTGGAAGGATTTTCTTCAATTGCCTTGCCATTATCAAAGTTAACTCGTAAGGAAGTGAAGTTTTTCTTGGAATGATGAGTGTGAAAAAGAGCTTTCAAACATTGAAGGACCGTTTGACATCGACTCCGAGTGCTTACTTTGCGAGAAAGTGGGAAAGAGTTTGTAGTCTCTGATGATGCTTCTCTGCAAGGTTTAGGTTGTGTGTTGATGCAAGAGGGAAAAGTGGTGGCCTATGCCTCTAGGCGATTAAAAGCGACATGAGTTGAATTATCCCACCCATGATTTGGAGTTAGCGGTGGTGGTCTTTTCTTTGAAGATTTGGAGGCATTATCTTTTTGGAGAAACGTGTCGGATTTTTACAGACCATAAAAGCTTGAAGTATCTTTTTACTCAGAAGGAATTGAACTTGAGGCAGCGACGATGGTTGGAATTAATAAAGGATTATGATTTGATCATAGACTATCATCCGAGGAAAAAGCAAATGTGGTTGCCGATGCTTTGAGTAGGGAAGTCTACTTGATATCTTCTTTGAGGGTGTCCTATGTGCAACTTCTTTCGAGCAATGAAGTGCTTGAGATTGAGACCTTAACATTGAAGATCTTTGGAGCATTAGTAGCCGACTTCATAGTAAGACCATCATCTGTTGGATCGTATTAAGGAGCTTGAGTGCTGATGAAAAGTTGATACAAGAGATCCGAGAGGTTACATCTGAGAAGAGACTAGTGAGTTCGAGTGAGAGAAGATGGAATCCTAGAGTTTTCGAGGGGCGTGTTTGTGTTCAGCGATTTAGAGCTCAAGAAAGCTATTTTGGAAGAAGCTCATTCTTCAGCTTATGCAGTTCATCCTGGAAGTACCAAGATGTACAGAACAATCAAGGAGAATTATTGGTGGCGGGGAATGAAGAAAGAGATAGCGAGTTTGTGGCTAAGTGCCTAGTGTGCCAACAAGTCAAGGCGAGCATCAAAGACCTTGAGGGATTGTTGCAACCTCTTCCAATCCCAGAATGGAAGTGGGAGCATATAACGATGGATTTTGTGGTAGGGTTTACCACGAACAACTCGAGGTTTTTGATGCGGTGTGGGTGATAGTTGATAGATTGACAAAAGTCGGCACATTTCTTAGCGAGTGCATACTAAGTATTCCTTGGAGAAATTGGCAAAGTTGTACATAGATGAGATAGTGAAATTGCATGGAGTACCGGTTTCGATAGTTTCGGATCGAGACCCTAGATTTACCTCTCGTTTTTTTGGCCAAGATTTCGGGGAGGCTCTAGGTACAACTTTAAAGTTTAATCTTGCTTATCATCCTCGAGACGGATGGTCGATCGGAAAGAACCATTCGAGACCCTTGAAGACATGTTAAGAGCTTGTGTTATAGATTTTCAAGGAAGTTGGGATCAACACCTAGCATTGGTGGAGTTTGCCTACAATAATAGCTTTCAAGCAAGCATTGGTATGGCTCCATATGAAGCCTTGTATGGAAGGAAGTGTAGGACTCCTCTTTGTTGGGATGAAGTGGGAGAAAGGAAGCTTCAAAGTGTGGAATTAATTGACCGAACTATTGAGAAAGTGAAAGTGATTAGAGATAGATTGAAAGTAGCTCAGGATAGGCAAAAGAGTTATGCTAACAATCGAAGGAGATTCTTGGAGTTTGAAGTTGGTGATAGAGTATTTTTGAAAATTTCTCCATGGAAAGGGGTAATTCGGTTTCGAGGTAGGGGAAAGTTGAATCCCCGATATATAGGTCCATTTTTGATTTTAGAGAGAATTGGACCGGTAGCCTATCGATTAGAATTACCACCTGAGTTGGAAAAGATTCACAATGTGTTTCATGTCTCCGTGTTGAAGAAGTATATCCACGACTCTTCTCATTGTCTTGAAACACCACCGAGTGGAGTTAAGAGAAGATTTGAAGTTTGAGGGTGCAACCGGTGAAGATTTTTGGATCACCAAGTGAAAAAAATCTTGAAGAAAGAACTATACCTATGATAAAAAGTACTTTGGAGGAATGATGTTGTAGAAGAAATAACTTGGGAACCAGAAGAAGCAATGAAGAGTAAATATCCCTTGTTGTTTTGAAACTAAAGGTATGCTAAATTTCGAGGCCGAAATTTTCTTTAAGGGGGGTAGGATGTGGGAGTCTGACTTTTCTTTACTTTGCTTATGTTTTGCCTCTTGAGTTTAACTTGTTGTTTAAGTATTTTTGAGTGTTCTTTTTGTGTTAGGGACCTTAGTTAAGGTTTTTGGGAGGTTAAGGTGGAGAGAACACTTAAAAGAGCTCACTGAAAGCCTCCACGGCCTCCATGCGGGCGCATGGAAGCCCGTGAGGATTTCGAGAAAAAAATCTCAATTTTTTTGGGCTGTTTTTGGGCTGGGCTGTGAGCCTCACGGCCTCCATGCGGGCGCATGGAGCCCGTGAGGGTTTCGAGAAAAATGGTCTCACGGCCTCCCTTGCGCCCTCAAGGCAGCCCGTGAGCCATGGCATATATATATGGTTTCTTGGAGATTCTAGAGCCTTCTTGAGATCTTTTTTTCTCTTCTTCTTCATCCTCCTCCCATTTCCTTCATTCCTTATCTTCAAAACACTCATTTTGATCCCCAAAAACAAAGGAAGAAGTGGAGATTTCATCTCCTTCCATCAAGAAGAGTTCGATTAGGGTTTAGAGAGGAATCGGTGAGTTTGATTCTTTCTTTCTTCTTCATCTTTTCTCCTCTCTTTCCTTGTGAGTTTATTTTCATTATATGGTGTAAAATCTTGTATTTTCCATGGATTCAAAGTTTAGAATCATTTTAGAGTTGTAAAATCAAAGATTCAATGAGAATGAGAGAGATCTTTCAACTTCTAGGTTCGGGTTACTGTAGCACCGAACAAAGTTAAGTCCTTTTGTTCTTTTTTTGTTGATTTTTGAGGATTTTTAAAGGTTTCATTCTTGTTATATCTTCTTATTAGAGTGCTTAGAAAACTATAGAAAGCAATTTACTCCTATTTTAAGCACATTTTCCTTCTTTTTTTAATTGGTTGTAGAATTGTTGTTGAATCTTGCTTTTTGTTGGTTGTTTAACGGCTTCTAGGAGGAGAAGCTTCAAGCAAAGGAAAAGAGATTATAGACAAGTAACCTTGGAGGGTGTTAGCTCGCCAAGTTTGTGAGTGGGATTTACTAAATTATGAACTATAAATCATGCATGCTTATAATACTAAATTTGCTTATTTACGAAGGATAAACTCCTTGTTGCCAATAAAAACTCTTGAAATATTTTTCGAGTGTGATTTTTGGAAATTATGATGAACTATACTTTGGCTTTTTTTCCATGATTATTGGAAAGATTCAATATATTATTTGTGATCTAGAAAAACCCTATATTTTTATAATATATGATTTCAAGTTTTTGTGTTTTTCACGGGACTTGATGTTCTTGTTGGGATGTTCATAAAAAGCTTATGCGAACCAAAAATGATTTCATTGTGATGATGATACATTTGAACTATATTTTTTCAAAAGAAGGTTTTTGTATGATATTCTTGATGAAATTGGTTTATTGGAATTATTTTTGAACAAGTCATTCACTCTTGGGATGAGACTATTATTTGTGAATATTTGTGATCTTATGGTTTGAGACTTTTTGCTTTCCTTTTTGGTATGTATATTAAGCCTAAGGGCCAGAATGATATTTATCCGTATTGATGACTCTTGTTCATGAATTGTAAATATAGTCCTGAATAAGGACACTTTTTTTATGTTGCTATAAATCTTGGGATTTTGCTATGCAAACACCCAGTGGGGTCTTGAACATATCCATGGAAATGGTGGGCTACGGCCTTCATGTTCTTGACGAGGGTGGTTTTGATGGTGGCGAGTGCTTGCTGCAGTAAGAGTGTGGATGGTTTCCATGGGCCGACCTGTATAGAGGTGGCATGGAATCTTTGATCAAACCCGGTTATGCCATTTCGGTGGGAGCGCTGAGCCACGACTTGGATATAGTTGGGTTGTTCGAGTCACCACACGAACTTCCAGTGACCAACGCCAAGATATGTGCATCTTGGTGGCTCGACCTAACCGCGACCCACGGTTAGCGAGGGAGGGTTTTCGAGGCTATTTAAAAATATACTTGTTTATTTTCATCGATGATTTATACATTTTTTTGAATTATGAGTTACTAAGCCAAAGTATAAACTTGGATTTCTTACTCATATGGATTTTTGTGATGATTTAAAAATAGTTTTTATCGAGCATTTCATTGTTGTAAATTTTATATCTTAATTTATACTTGACAGTCAAAGTATATTGAAATATTTTTTTTACCTTTTACTTTAATATATTATGTATGGGATATAGCTCCATGTTTAGCCACTCACTGAGTAACTTAGTTACTCATCCCCTCTTTATTTTCCCTCCCCGGGTGGCGAGCCTGCGAGGGATAGAAGCGTGAAGTGCTTGGCGGGAGTAGTTGTATTTTCTTAAAGGCGTGTATGAAGCTTATATATTTTTGGCATGTAGTTGATGGATCCACTAGGATATTACCAACCCTAATATTAATATGTATCTTTCTTCTTTGATACTTTTTATATATGTTGGTTAGCTTTTATGTTGTGTATGAGATGTATACTCTCTAAGTGAATGGTTGTTGTCATGATTTAAATTAAAGTGATGGGTTGTGTAGGAGCATTTGGGTATATTGGATTGCTAGAATGTTTATAATTGTTATAGTGGTTTTGTACAGGAAACAGGTTAGCCTTACGGTGATCTAGGGGTGAGTTAGTGTTGGACCTCCCTTGGGTTATCGTGGCGGTATGTCATGAGTGGGACCCACAAGACGGGGCGTGACACTTAGCATATGTTTTTAAAGTCATACGGCCTCAATGAGCAGCTCATTGAGGCCGTCAAGACCATCTAGAGAATTTAAACTAGCCTATACGTCTTCAATGAGCTGATCATTGAGGCTATCAAGAAAATCCAGCAACTTTACACTAGATTATATGGCCTCAATGAGCTTCTCATTAAGGCCTTATGGAGTTATGTTTTTCATGAAAATGTTGCCAACTTTTCTCTTTCTTCATTCTCCTTCTTCTCCAAACGAGCCCTAGCCTCCATTATTTATCTTTCCATGGCCGGATCTCACTAAATATTGTTCTAACTCATCTCCTCATCTCCTTGGGAAGTAGATCTAGTGTCTTTCTTCAAGCTCCACTCAAGTGTTCTCAAAATTTTGTTGGTAAGATGCTTGTTGTGATAAAATTTGTCTTCTCTTTTCTTCTTGCTTTGTTGAGCTTTTGTGTGGGTTGTTTCAAGCTTTTAGCTTGTATTGTGTGGTATGATCATCATGTTTTTGAATTATCTCGAATTTATGTACAAATTTTTTCGAATTCATGATGAGGGGAAACTCTTGCAAATTGAATAGTATCCATACATGCTCCATATGACCATATGGATCCTATTCACTTCAATTTCTTCTTGCTTTATCCATTTTCATGCCACATTATGTATTTTCTTGGATTTCTTTAATTCTCATTTGAATTATTATTGATGTAGGAATGCCACACGTCAAGAATTTTGCCTCCAAACTTCCAAGAAACACAATGCCAACCCCGAAGAACCCCACATTAAGCATGCTCATCATAAGGCGAAGTGTGAAGTTTCGAAGACCAAACCATGTGGCACACTTCATTCCATAGAATGGGGAATTTTGGAAACATTTGGGACAATGGATAATCCTACCTTTCACCAACTTACTTTGGAGGTTTTGAGCAATTTCTAAGCACACCATGACAACCACATCTTCAACATCTTGTGATGACTAGCTGGACATTTGAGCATGGGCACTTGCTTTTCTTTCTGCATCTTGTTTCATGACTTTACTTTTGATGCAAGTGTGTTTGTTTGGTTTTAATAAGTTTGGGAGGGGATGCCCTACCAACCTTGTGTAGAACTTTACTACTCTTTATCGAGTATTTGTGTGTTTTGACTACTCCCTAGTATCTATTTTTGCAATCTCAATTTTTATTTGGAATGATGATGCCCTTTTATGCCTTGTAGGGCATTAAGGGAGTTTGGTGAGCCTCTCCACATTCCATGGAAACTGGACCCAACATGAAAAGCTTGAAACACCTTTTGTTCGGGTTACTATTCACCGTGTGCACAAGATTAACTGCGGAAGTTTGTTCCACCCTCCTCCATTGTTTTCATTGCATATATTACCATGCTTTTCATGATTATTGTATATTGGGGACAATGCACAAAACTAGGTGTGGGATGGGTGTATTTTATGATCTAGGGTTTTCATTTGCATGCTAGTGTACCCATGATGGCTTATTCATTATTGTAAGAGTCTTCTAGCATGGATTAATGATTGATGTGAGTTACATATTTGTTACTGTACTCTATTGAATCCTGTTTCACCTCTAGTATTATCTTGTGCACTGAATCTTATGTTGATGCCCTGGGAATAGCCAACTTGACTACTCTATCTCTCTTGAATGCTTAACACACAATTTTGAGTACTTGGCCTTAGAATTCTAAGTTCTTTCTTTCAATGAACTCTTAAGAACTTCTAAGTCTTGTTGAGCTAGCCCTAGTTTTGTGGCATGTAGAGTAGTTTAAAGATGTGATCTAGGATGAATATAAAAAAAAGAAAAAAAATGATGAAAAGATAAAAATAAAAAAATGAGTCTATGTCAGTATTCCTCTGCTAATGAAGCATGAATGCATCTATGTAGACTGTAATCGAGTAGTTGGGTGGCTCTTGTGCCTAACCAGCATGTGCATCCTCCAGAAAGATTTTTTTGGTGCAGTCTATGTTAGTCGGACTCAAAAAAAAAAAAGAAAAAAAATTAAATGAAATGAAAATAAAAACCCTAGTGATCTTTTTTGGCTACCTACTAGAGGCTTTGAGAAGAAAAGGGAGTTAGTTCGTGTTCAAGACTTGGAAGGATCTTACTTGTTCATTGAAGAAGCACTTAGCATTTTAAGACTTAGTACTCTTGCCTGTGGAGTGATTAGCGTTTAGAGCTGTACTAATGGAAGTCAGTAGGCTAGACCAGGTCAGGGCAGATGAAATACAAGGTTCACAAACATGGCACAAACATATAGGAGGTGAGACAAGATCTTTTTGTTGTGCTTAATGTTTGTACCTCATTATCTATATATCATTTTCCAATGCTTGTAGAGTCTTGTATATATTTGAGCCAGAGATAATACATTTAGCCACTAATCATTATTTTTATTTTTCATGATATGTTTGCTTGGGGACAAGCAAATGCTTAGGTGTAGGGATATTTGATAAGTGCCTAAATTTACGTATTTTAGTGTATATATTTGATGTATTTAGCATGTATTTCTATATGATTGATGCAAGTTTTGTGCTTAATCATACGTTATTTTATTTGCAGGGCACAGAAACGCCATGGAGAACACGAAGATACAATTTGGGCGAAAAAGACAAGAAAACCAGGTCACAGTACTGTAGCATATTAAATGTACCAAAATCACTGTAGCTGCCACTATAGCACTTGGAGAGTTTTCAAGTCAGAAATTGAACCATGGTATACGGCCATTTGAGGGACTTTTTTGGAGGACCCTTGGCAGCCATTACTTGGGAGAGAAAAGGAGAACGAAGACATCATTCTTGGGAGTGTTTTTGCTTGAGGCTTAGAGAGATCAAAAGCTTGACCTTCAAGGGGAGAGCTTCATCATCAAAGGAGGAGGAGCATTCGGCCTTCCTTGGGTTAGATGAATAGTCATTCGGCCGACATTCTTCATCCTCATCATCATTCGGACTAGGGAGTGTCATTTATGCATTTACTTCTTATTTTTGTTGAGTTTGAGATACTTGTTTGTATGATGGCACACTAGACCCCCAAGGCCACCGGATGTAGGTGAACCTCGGGGGGTTCATCATGTATTTTGGATGCTACACTTATATTTGAATGCATTGGTGTGATTTATGGTTTGGCTCATTGTGTTTCATGTCTAGAACTATTATGTGGAGAAATCATTTGTACACGATTAGGGTTTAACTGCCGAGAAATTGGGGCTAACTATTGTTGAGGTCCGTCGGTCTAAATCAACGTTGCTATTTTATTCTTATGCATCCATACATCATGATGACCCCTCTTTGGGATCCTCATCCCTAGGCGTATTTTTATTATCATTGCTTTTGTGATCTCCTTGCTTGGCTTGGAATTGTTATACTTGTGCTTTATTTACATTCTTGCATGTATTAGAGTAGTATACCATGCTCAAGTTGTAAGGTTAGATAATAGGTGATGGATGAGTAATAGGAGCTCCTTATCCCCGTGGAATATGATCCTTGGGCCCTCGATCAATGTATTACTTGGTGACCCTGTACACTTGTGGGTGATCAACCAGCAGTCATGCAACGCAGGAATGCCTCCGGTGCATTACACAACCCAAAAGGCATTCGTCGATAAGCAAAAGTGCCATAAGGACAAGTGAATGTCATCTTTTCTTGATCTTCTAGAGCGATTTGAATTTGGAAGTACCCCGACATACCATCAAGGAAGCAATAAAATGGATGCCCTATCATCCGGTCCAACATTTGATCAATAAACAGTAATGGAAAATGGTCCTTTCAAGTGGCATCATTCAGCCTTTTGTAGTCAATGCAAACACGCCAACCCCTAACTTTTCTTGTTAGAATTAATTCATTATTTTCATTCTTCTCAACTGTCATTCCTCCCTTCTTCGGGACTACTTCAGTTGGGCTCACCCATGCACTGTCAGAGATGGGATAAATAATCCCTGCATCAAGTAATTTTACCACCTTTGTCTTGACAACTTCCTTCATGTTTGGGTTCAATCTTCTTTGGGGTTGGATCACAGATTTATAATTTTCCTCCATCAAGATTTTATGAGTGAAGAATCAAGGATTGATGCCCTGAATATCTGAGATTTTCCAAACAATAGCCAATTTATGCCTTTTGAACATGCTAACAGGCTTCTCTTTTTGATCTATAGACAAACTTAAAGCCACAATCACCGGAAGCTTTTAGTTCTCCATTAAAAATGCACGTGCTTCTAAAGAACCCTCAACGGCTATCAATTCTTCTATCACACCACCTTCCTTTCCTGACATTGATACACTTAAAGGGAAAAGTTCCAGTCTTTGTTCATGATAAGACGAGTCAAACTGAGCAAGGACTCTCTCCAAATTTTCTTCTAAGTGATTACTTATAGATGCCAATGCAGATTCCTCAAGTGATCTAGCACACTCTATAGTTCACCATTCTTATCCTGAATTCTGGAAATATACTCAACAACTGATTCTTCAACTGGATGGTGAATATTGTAGTGCTCTTGTAAGAGAAAACACTGTGTGGTTTGTACTGTAAACTGTTGAACTTTCTGTTCTATGTTTTCAACTATCCCTGTGATTGTGTCGAATAATTAGGGTATGTTGACTATTATTTTTTTTTCTGCTCAATGAAAAATATAAAGAAAACAAAATTAGAATGATGTTAGGATAAGAAGATATGAAAGAGAATGAATGAATAGCTAAGATAGCAAAGTGTAAAGTATCTTTAAATGCCTACTCCCCAGCAACGGTGCCAAAAACTTGACAATGCCTCTTGCCTGTGACTTGCAAGTGCACGGGTTTGTTGAGTAATAAATCCCAAGTGAGTGAGGTATCATATTCACAAGGAGTAGGGAGTAAAAATACTTAAATTTCTATTTAACCACGTGAAAGTGAACAATGATAATGTTGACAAAATGTAATGAAAAGAAAGATAAAAAGAAACACGAATAAAAGACAAAGGTAAGTGAGAGGTAAGGCAATTGATAGAAGTGGGATACTCGGGCAATGCTTCCCCCAGGATTAATGTTTCAAGTGCAAGACCAACAATTATACTTCCTAATCAATGCTCAATGAGTCGTGGAAATCCTTAAGCACATGGTCCCAAATCAAAGGTCAACCATGACTAACTCTACATTATATCCCGGTGGAGAAATCGATTAGTCTCAAGACCTCACACTGTGTAATATTGCATGGAGTTTTCGGGAGTCCAAGTGATAAACCCTCTTCCTATGTATAGACCTAACCCTTTGGTCCAGAAAAAGGCCCCTAGTCACAACTAAGCCCGAGACACTAGAATCCTTTCAACGCTTCACTGTATTGCTAGTGCAATTAAGCCCCAGCGGAGTTCATCCTCTAGAACTTCACTCTATTGTAACCGCCAAGAACTCAAGTAAATAGAGGTAGGATAAATCACACTGGAGGGGAAAAGGGACGCTCCGCTACCTCTCGACTCACCCTCTCAACCCTCTCCAATCAAGCAATGTCTAACCCTCATAGTGTGTCACTCATCTAAAATGATTACCAAGATGGACTATCAACCCTAGTGTCACTCTAAGGGGGAAATCATTCCACAAGCACTCAAGATTGGAACTCAATTGAAACATCAATTAAGGAAAGCATAATAAAAGATCAATGAAACAATAACATCCTAGGGTTTACAGAATCCAAGTACCCACTAGGGGGTTTAGCTCCCCATGAAGCACAATACAATCAATAATAAAATCGAAAGTAAAAACAAGTGTTCCATAAGAAAACCCCCTTGGTAGTCGTGTCGATGGTCTTGTGGAGTAGCCAAGTCTTCTCCAAAGGTCCACTTGTCCGGCCTAGGGCACACATCGCCGGATCTATGCCGATGAAAGCTCTCCCAATAACCTTCTTCCAAGTGAATCGTGGTGTCGAAACCCTCAAAGTACTCTAAAGACTTGCCAAAAGCCTCTCCAAACCCTAGCCGACGGCTTCCCAAACGATGGAGAAAAGTGGAAGAGAAGAGGGGAAAAAGATCCCTAAAATTGGGCTGAATCGTGGCTTAAATGGGGTTGGAATCTGGAATCCACACTCCCCTGTGGATTCTTCCCACAGGTCTTTGGAATTTCCACCCGGGCGTGGGGAATTTCCACTCGCCTATATGGATTCTCTGGAAATCTTATTTTTGGCTGGCTGTAAACAATAACTGCTACCATACTTGCTGTAGTGTTTAGATACAATACCTGCTACATTACTTGGCCAAAACACTCCCAATTCCATGCTTTTTATCAAGGAAACATAAACATGCACACGTTTATGTCATAGATCGCACATCTTCTTCAACGAAAAGCTTCATTAACGGAGGTCTTGTTATCAATGCACAAGTCGGGATACGCAAATGTGACTTCCTTGGTGTGCCTCCAACTCATTGTAGTGACTTGAATTCATGGAGGTTGGCACACATTCACATATCTTGGAGTCCCACTTGTGTCTTCACGTTTGTTCATTCCAAGATTTTATCAAATAATGCGTATATGATCTAGTTTTGGCTTTTTCTCTCAAACTTAGCTTCACAACCCTATATGCGCAAAAGAACACAAATACACATGTATTAGTGCTTAAACTTGCTAAAAGTAATGCTCAACATAAGGAAAGAACAATTCACATTCTTATCACACAAGCACTTATCAGTCACACCCCCATGGCCCTACTTTTGTGAAGAATGCAAGAGCTTCCAAATGATGATTCAATGATGAAAAGTCTTATAACCTACAACGTGGACATGTGCCCGACTATGTGACCTCAAGAGAAGAGTGTGTGAGATGTGTTTTGAAGAGTATATAGCAAAGTATTGTAGCTTTACTGCGGTAAAAACACTGTTCACACGACCGAGTGGAAATTTCATATGGTCGCATGGGAATTTCTGCAGCTCATGTGGGCGAGTGAAATCTCACACGGTCACATGGAGACACGTGACAGATGCAGTTTATTCTTATAAATAGCCCTTTTGCCCTATTCTTTGGAGACTTTTTGCTTGCTTTTAAATGGTGAAGCGGCTAGAGTTTCTAGAGGAGGTCCTTAGCAAATTTGACGAACGTTCTTCACCAACTTCGATAGATCTTTTCTCTGTCATAGCATCGAGGGAGCATTCGGTAACCTAGCTTCGAAAAAGGGATCCTTCAAGACGTTGAGCAACCCATAAAGGTGACCATCACCTATTTAAGGGGGTTTTATTTAATGGCTTTTATTGCTTTTCATTGCATTATTCTTTTCTTTGTAATTTGCCCATGGAGGGCAATACCCTAGTAGGTATTTGGACATGTGAATCCTAGGATCATATCTTTTGTATTGACTTACTTTATCTTTTCTATTAAATCCCAGTTTGTTTGAGTTTTAACATTATTTTCTCATTGCTTGCATGTCGTATTGATCCTTGTGATTGATTAGTAGTGCATGAATTATTGCCTTGGTGAGAGAGAGAGATCTCCATTAGGGTTAGAACTCCAAGATTGAAGAGGGTTGAGAGGGTGAGTCATAAGATAGTCGAGTGTCCCCTTTCCCCTCCGATGAGTGCTTCCTATCTTCATATTATCTGAGCATTATACAACCATATTTGGTGTGAGGCATGAGAATTAGAGATTTCTCATAGGAGGTTAGGGACCTTATAGGAGGTTAGGGATCTTTTGTCTAGAAGTAGGGTTAGTTCTATCTTTAGGAATCAGTTGCACTCCTAGCTATCCCTAGAGTTTATTGCGGTCATATGTGGTGTGAGGTGTTGAGATTAAGAGATTTCTCTATCGGAACCTCGTAGGGGACTAATATCAGTGGTTTGGAGGCAGGGACCGATTATTCTATGATTACCTCGACTCATCTATCTCGGTTTAGAAATATTTAGTAAGTCTTGCCCTTCATGTTAGATCCTAGGGGGAGCATTGCCAGGGTACCTCATCTTTATTGATTGAGATCTCCCTTGTTTTCTACTTTCCCTTTTGCTTGCTTACTCATATTCTTGCAATTAAGTTCATTTCATCACAATCTTGATTCTGACTAGATAACTGAGAAGTGGTTACTACTAATACTTCCATTCCCTATGGATTCGACTACCCAACTCACCGGGTATTTTATTACTTTGACACCCGTGCACTTGTGGTATATGCATGCAAATTGGTGTGTCAAGTTTTGGCGCTGTTGTCAGGGATCAAACTCGGGTCACCTACTTGATAGGTGAGTATTGTTATATTTGCATTCCCACACAC
The DNA here is from genome assembly GCF_009730915.1 of Dioscorea cayenensis subsp. rotundata. Lineage (NCBI taxonomy): Eukaryota > Viridiplantae > Streptophyta > Magnoliopsida > Dioscoreales > Dioscoreaceae > Dioscorea > Dioscorea cayenensis. The sequence goes on from NC_052489.1 coordinate 11,158,900, forward strand.
ATTTAGATTTTATTGATGATATTTCTATTGTGCTTATATGCGTACATTGAGGATAATGTACATCTTAAGTGTGGGGGAGGATTCACCTTTTTACATTTCTTATACTTGTGTTTTCATGAGCAAGCCCTTGTTACCCATGAAGGTTCACCTTAGGATTAAGAGTTTAATTCTTAGTTTTTTGATGTTGTAAACACTAGGTTTTGTCATTCTCTAGTTTTCATCCAATTTTCTTGAATATTTTTGTCTGATTGCTCTTTATGTACTTTTCTCACTCATTAGACCTATAAAAACTCTAGTTCATCATTTTGGTGACTTTAGTGTGCTTGTTTTATTTGAAAAGAAATCAGAAAAAATAGAAAATTTGAAAAAATTTAATAAATTTTGTTCTGATTGTACATAAGTGTGGAAAGAGCTACCACCTAAGATGTATGTTGCTAATCTCATAAGTTGGATACTTGTTATACCCTAATGTGATAAAGATCTAATGGGATGAGTGAAAGCTACCACCGTTGGCAGGAGGAGCTACCACCTCGAAAAGGTGAAAACCACTTGGGCGGCCACTCAAGTGTACACGCATGCAAATTTGTGTGTCAATAACATACATGGAGTGAAATAAAGGACAAAACAAACCAATGAGGACAATTCTTCTAAGTGTCCAATGCAATCACGGGCAGAGCACAGGTGAGCTACTTCCCCAGGGTTTCCTCTGTCTGGGTTTCCCGGGTTGTTAGTGAGAGCATGGGTGAAGCACGGGGATGCTCTCTCCATGTGATTATTTTGAGAAAAGAATGTCCTATACATTTAGGGGAATCATGGTCTGCGTGCTCCTTTCATTTTGCATGCTCAAGCTAAGCACGGGTGGAGCACTGACAAGGTCCCCTTACGTATATCCCGCAAGTGCACGGGTTTGTCGAAGTAATAATCCCAGGTGGGCGGGTATCGAATCCACATGGAGTAGGGAATAAAAATACATAATTTGATTCTTAGCTATGTGAAAGATCAATGATAATGAGTGTGACAATGATTCAATTCTCAACAGTAAAAGCAACAAGTAAGAGAGCAAAAGTAAAGAAGGGGGTAAGGCAATCGATAAAGATGGGGTACCCAGATAATGCTCCGCCTAGGATAATTGTTTCAAGTGCAAGAAACCTCTATTATGCTTCCTAATCAATGCAATGGTGAGTCGTGGAAATCCTTAATTACATAGTCCCAAATCGAAGGTCAACTATGCCTAACTCTATACATGTCCCGGAGAAGAAATCGAACAATCTCAACACCTCGCACTCGCATAGAGTTGCAAAGAGCTCTAGGGATTCCAAGTGATAAATCTCTAACTAATTATAGACCTAACCCTTTGGTCCAGGTGGAAGGTCCCTAACCACAATTGAGCCCTAGATACTAAGATCACCTCAACGCTTCACTCCGTTGCACGCGCAACTAAGCCCCAGCGGAAGTTCATCCCTTAGACCATTCACTCTATTATGGCCGCAAAGAACTCGAGGAACGGAGGTAGAATCTATCACGCCGGAGGGGTAAGGGGATGCTCCTGTACCTCTCAACTCACCCTCTCAACCCTCTCCAACCTAGCTTTGTCTAACGCTCGTGGTGTGTCACTCACTCACAAGGTTACCAACAAGAACTCTCAACCCTAGTGTCACTCTAGGGGAATGTTCATACAATCAAGAAATCAAGGTTGGAACTCACAATAAACATCAATTTATTGAAAGCATAATACAGAGGTTCAAAGAAACAAATACATCCTAGGGTTCACAATACCCGAGTACCCACTAGGGGTTTAGCTCTCCATGGAGCTAAGTACAATCAAAGAAATAGAATGTAAAAGCAATGAATCAATAAAGAAACCACCTTGATAATCGTGTTGATGGTCTTGTGGAAAGTCCTCTACTCGTCGTCCAAGGATTCCCCCGTTCGGTATAGGGTAAGCCTCGACAGAAGCTCCCCTACCAACCTTCTTCCTAAGGAATGATGATGTTGGAGCCATAGAACCTCTCCAAAACCTTGGCCAATACCCCTCGAAACCCTAGCCGAAGCCCTCTTTCAAGTTGGGGAAAAGATGGAGAAAATAATACCAAAATCGGGGCTACATCGGCTTTAAATAGGGCTGGAATCGGGGGACTACACGGGCGTGGATGGTCCATGCGCCCGTGCAGAACTTCCATACGGGCGTGGATAATTTCCACACGCCCGTGTGGATTAGCTGTTTCTCTAGTTTCTCGGCCGGCTGTGAGCAGTGTTGTTACAGTATATGCTACAATGTTGCTACAATGTTGCTACAATGCTCTGCTATAGTACTCGGCCTGAATAGCTTCCCAATTCCATACTTTCATCGGGGTAACGCAACGGGCACACGTTCACGTCGTGGATCACTTGCTTCTTCAATGGTGTACATGTTGGTGGAGCTCTTGTTCCATGTGCATAAGTCAGAATGCTCGAATGTGACTGCCTTTGTGCCCCTCCAAATGGATGTGCCCACTCGAATACGAGGAGGTTGGCACACACTCTAGCATCTCACACCAGACCTATGTCTTCGCGTTTGAACCTTAGCAAGATTTCCTCCAAAATTGGTGCATTATGATCCACATCGGCCTATTTCCTTCATACTCGGCCTCACAACCCTACCTGTATAAAAGTAACATAAAAACACACATATTAGTGTAAAAACCCGAGAAAAGTAATGCTCAACATAAGGAATGAACGCTTCGCATTCGTATCTCACAAGCACTTATCAACCTCCCCCACACTTAAGCTTTTGCTTGTCCTCAAGCAAACATTAAAACATTCTGTGCATTAAAAATTCCTAAAACTTCAAGCAAGAACTAGAGCATGAAAACATTCAATCTTAGAAATTCTCCTAAACTCAAGAATATAATCATTGCAACTAAAGTGAACCGCCATTGGCTATGTGAGCATATATCAATCAAGAATAATAGAAAAGATGTGCGCATTATGAAACTCCCCCCCACACTTAAGTTGTACATTGTCCCCAATGTACACATGCAAGCTCACTCAAAATATACATCCTTCAAAAGCAAATATGGGAGAAGCAATCAAAACAATACTCCCCTGACTCCTATTGTTGCGTTTGATGAAGCTAATTCCACGGCAGTAGTGTTCCGACGGGTTGTGAAGCTCACACAGGCAACTGCCAAACCACCTTGGCCATGCCCATGATAAAGTCTCAATTCCCAAGAAGACAAGACCATCTGCACGCATACACGAAGGGGTTCAGTGAAGCTCAATAAAGACAAAATAACTTGAGTGTATATAAAAGATGAAGCAATGAATACAACTCGATGATGCACAATGAACATAAACTCAGAAGGAGAATCATTTCTGAGTAAACAAGTCTAAAATAAAATGCAAAGAAAGTAAAAGAAAGGAAGAGTCAAATGTCAGTGTCGCGCATAGTGGATCTACCGGTGCCGGGGTAGGGGATGAGGGTCTGGATCTCAGTAGATCTCATAGAAAGTCAAACCGGGCCATAAGATCTATGTACTGAGCCGACTGCATAGCCCGGAGCTCCACTACCTCAGTCCGAATCTCTCTCACATCGGTCTCCAGCCTCTCAAATCAATCATAAGCTCGAGTACCCGGTGGTACAGAAGGTGTGGGAATCTGCTGGACACCCCCCGCAGTATCTCCTTCGCTCCTGGTGGTCTCTGCGGTAGCTATAGCAAGAATATAAACTCCTGGCCCAAACCTCCGTACCAACCCCATCATCCTGATCGTATCAAACGCAATAGGAGTAGGCACAACTGTCCTCTCAGCACCACGTAAGGCGTAGCCTAAACCCATTCCCAAAATAAGTCTGGTGATATAGGGGCCAGCAAATAATAAACTCACTCTCGTCAAATGACCCTGGTACTGCAGAATATTCGCTAGTATGCACCCCAAGTGAAGTGGTACATTGTGGGCCATGGAGTATAAAAAGAGCAAATCCAGCTTGGTCAAAGCAGCTGTGTTATCTGCTCGACCTATCACGGACCTGCTGATAACTGCATGCAAATATCTCTAGCTGAACCGGGATAAGCTAGAGGCCTTCAATAACCCCGGTTCATACTCCCCATGGCCACACAAAATCCTATACGGATGATATGCAGTCACTGATATTGGAAAATCTGCCGGTAATTGTCCATACTCCACTGTACCTATGTAAGCGACGTCGTACAGGCCTGTCCGAATTGAGAACTCAGTGACACTCATGGAGAATGGATGTCTGAATGCCCGGAACTGTATCGCCTTCGTGGTGCCAAATCTCCCGTGCATCAAACGAAACTCAAAAGACGCTAAAACCTCAAGCGTCAAGGCGCGGTAGGCTGGCTCAATGATTGCCAATAGCCTCCTCCAGCTTCCCACTGCTAGCATCTCATCAATTTCATTAGCCAGCTTGTCACCCTACTGAATATCTTTCAGTACTTGCAAATCCACGAAACAAGTCTAACCAAACCCGAGTACAGAAAGTCTCTCAAATTGAGCTTGATTTGCTACAGTACTCACCTACAATGATTTGTTACAGTGCTTATCTTCACAGATCACCTGGAATAATCAGTGGAGCACGCAAGGTCGTGTCGTGACTGTACCAGGCCTGAGTGCACTATAGATTTTATCTTTTCGCACTCTAATTGTGCTGAATCTTATTCTCTTGCACATGGACCTATTTTCCTGCACAAATACACTATAGTACCCAAAGTGGCACCAAATCACAATAAATAAATGCTTGAAGACACGATAAATACATGAAAACGGTATGGAAATATATATATGAAATGCACTCATCAAAAAGCAAAAGGGTGGAAGAACCAAGTAGACTAGGGTTGAGTATAAATAACAAGAGGGCAATGCCACGAGATGATTCCTAACTGCCTAAGATACTAACTTAAGTCTAATGCGAACCAGGGTACATTCTACGATCCTTGTGGGTGCTCAAAAGCAATGTTGCATCTACGATTATCAAATATGCCATGTTTTGTAAGTATAACTACACGCTTCATACACGCCAAGTTTTGTAACTACACTAAGTATTCACAACTACAATGATCCACACATGCCAAGTTTTACACAAGCATCTACAAAAATCAAGCATGCCAAGTTATGCAAACACATGATTAAACACAAGAAAAATATAGAACTTGATAGGCATTAAAACTCAAGTAGTCAAAGTATTAAGGACAACGTAGTTCACAATCATGGGGCACTGTGGAATGGTTAGGCCCTTATGAATTCATACAAATTAGAGAGAATAATAAGCATAAAGAAGAGAGACATCTAGACTTCCTCTTTTTACAAAATCTCCTCAAATGTACTTCAAAAGCTCTATGAAATAGGCAACACCATTCCTCCAACATCTCTAACTCACCCTTGGACTCCTTAGCTCGAGTGGTGGTGGTTGATTGATAAGTGCTTGTGTGTTAAGAATGCGAAGTGTTCTTTCTTTACGATGAGCATTACTTTTATCAGGTTTAATCGCTAATACATGTATATTTGTGTTCTTTTGCGCATGTAGGGTTGTGAAGCTAAGTATTAAGAAAAAAAGCCAAAAGTAGATCTTGAACGTACTATTTGGTGGAATCTTGGAAGGAACAAACACGAAGACACAAGTGGGTCGTTACTGGAGCAGGTTACTATAGTACTCACTATAGCAGTTACTATTCATAGCCAACCGAAAATCACATTTCTAGAGAATCTACACATGCATATGGAAATTCCCCATGCCTGTGTGGAAATTCCAAAGGCCAGTGTGAAGAATCCACAGGGGCATGTGGATACCCGATTCCAGTCCTATTTAAGCCGTGATCAAGCCCCGATTTTATTATCTTTTTTCCCATCTTTTCCCCAACTTTTGAGAGGCTTGCGGCTTCAGTTTAGAGGGGTTTTGGCACGTCTTTTGGAGTGGTTTTGTGGCTTCAACACTACACTTCGCTTAGAAGAAGGTTATTGGGGGAGCTTTCGTCGCCATCGGTCCGGTGAGGTGTGCCCTAGGCAGTACAAGGAAACTTTTGAAGAGGTCGAGGCTACTCCACAAGGCTATCGACAAAACTACCGAGGGGGTTTTTCTAGGGATTACTTGTTTTTACATTCGATTTCATTGTTGATTGTAACTATCTCCATGGAGAGCTAAACCCCTAAGTGGATACTTGGATTTGTGAACCCTAGGATGTATTTGCTTCATTAATATTGTATTATGTTTTCCTTAATTGATATTTTTAATTGAGTTCCAATCTTGAATGCTTGATGAATGATTACTCCCTTAGAGTGACACTAGGGTTGAGAGTCTCCATTAGTAATCTTTGTGAGTGAGTGAGACACCATGATGAATGATTACTCCCCTAGAATGATACTAGGGTTGAGAGTCTCCATTAGTAACCTTTGTGAGTGAGTGACACACCATGAGGGTTAGATAATGCAAGATTAGAGATGGTCGAGAGGGTGAGTCGAGAGGTAGCGGAGCGTCCCCTTTCCCCTCTGATGTGATTTATCCTACCTCCACTTTCCAGGAGTTCGTTGCTGTCATAGTAGAGTGAATGGATTAAGGGATGACCTCCACCGGGGCTTAGTTGCATTAGTAACAGAGTGAAACGTTGAAGTGACTTTAGCACCTAGTGCTTAATTGTGACTAAGGGTCTTTCGTCTGGACCAAAGGGTTAGATCTATACATTGGAATAGTGTCTATCACTTGGAATCCCTAGAGCTTCTTGTAACTCTGCTTAGTGTGAGGTGTTGATACTGAATGATTTCTCCGCCGGGACATAGCATAGAGTTTGTCACAGTTAACCTTTGATTTAAGATGGTGTGTTTTCTGATAAGTGTCTAAATGTAGGTGTCTTTATATATATATCGTATTCACTTTGCATGTATTTTGTGAGGGTTGATGCCCGTTTTGGCTTTAATCATTTACGATTTGCTTTATAGGGCATAAGGAAGCCATGGAGAACAAGAAGATATCATTTAGGCGAAAAGACAAGAAAACAAAAATTTCATACCACTCCGCATACTACCCAGTATGCAGGCCGTATGCACTATAGTAGCAGAATGATTTGGAGTTGTTTGCCCAGATTTCCATGCTACCCAGTATACGGGGCTGTATGCACCCCATATGAAATGCAAATCTAGGGTTTTTGAGTGTTGTCAGACCCCTATATGACCCCTATACTGCCTGTATGTCGTGGGGGTTATAAATATTGACTTTTATGGCAGAACAAAGGGGCTATTTTTGCTGGGCTTATTTTGGGAAACCACTTGAGAGGCTTTGGGTGACCTTGGGAAGGAGAAGAAGGGCAAAGAAGCTAGGAGATCATTCAAGGCCAAGGTCCAAGACTCACGAGGAAAGAAGGCAACATCATTCAAGGGGAGATCTACCACAATTTGAAGGAAGGAGACCCGTGGCTAGAGGAAGTGTCATTCGGCATTCCTTTGGCGGGGAAGTGTCATTCGGCATATATTCTACCTCCTCCTCCACCATTTCATCTAGGGAGTGTCACTTATGCTTTTATTTTGTGTATCACTTGATTGTATTGCTTGCTGTGGGATGATGACACAGTAGACCCCCAAGCCCACAGGGTGTTGGTGAACCTTGGGGGGTTTTATCATGTATTTTGGATGATTACTTGTTAATTCCATGCTTGGGTAATTTTGAGATTTAATCCATTGTTTTCATGCTAAGAGCTACACTAAGGAGAAATCCGTAGCTCTTTTATGAGTGATCACTCGTGCATGCACTAAATTTTGAATTATATTGGATTCCTATATGCTTGATTGGGTTTTTCATGTTTCTTTGGAATGTTGTGGATGAAGAAATTGACAAGCAACCATGGAGTGATATTTGCACCACACGAGTGATCACATGGAACAAGATGTCATGTTGTGATGAGAGACCTAATTCTAACGACAGGGATGAGCATGGACACTTTATTTTTTAATTTAGACTTTATTTTCTAGTTTTTGTGTTCTCTTTGTATTTTGTTTTAGTTTTTGCATGATTACTCCCCATCTCTCCTTTGTAAGTTTTTGTAGAGTGATGATGCCCCCCCTTTATGCTTTGCAGGGCATTAAGGGAGCTTGGCGTGCCCTCCTTCTATTTGGTAGAAGCCGGACCCGACATGTATAGCTCACTGTACCTTTTGTTGGGCCACATCTCCTTACAAGCACAAGAGTAACAGGGGAAGTTCATTTTCACCCTCCTCTTTTATTTTCATTACCGATTTGCCATGTTTTTCATGATTAGTGCACATTGAGGGCAATGTACAACAATAAGTATGGGGATGGGTGTATTTTATGTGTTAGGACCATTTGTTACATACTAGTGTTACCTATGATGGCTTTGTTCATTCTTGTAAGTTTCTTTTAGCTTGGATTAATGATTGATGTGAGTTGTTTTTATGCTTTATTGAATCCTGTTTTACCCCTAGTATTGTCATGTGTACTGAAATTTTTGTCGATGCCCTAGGAATAGCCAATTGGACTACTCTAACTCTCTTGTATGCTTAACACACTACTTTGAGTACTTGGCCTTAGAGCACTAAGTTCTATCCTTCAATGGACTCTTAAGAACTTCTAAGTCTTATTGAGCTAATCCTAGTGTTGTGTCATGTAGAGTACTCTGAAGATGTGATCTAGGGTGAGTGTGTGAAATAAAAAAAAAAGAAGAAAAGAAAAGAAATGAAAGAAAAAAATGAGTCTATGTCAGTATTCCTCTACTACTGAAGCATGAACGCGTTTATGTAGACTGTAATCGAGTAGTTGGGTGGCTCTTGTGTTTAACCAGCATGTGCATCCTCTAGAAAGATTTCAAAATGATGTTGGTGCAGTCTATGTTAGTCGGACTCAAAAAAAAAAAAATGAATGATGAAATGAAAATAAAACCCTTAGTGATCTTTTTGAGTACCTACCAAAGGTTTTGAGATGAAAGTGGATTTAGTTTCGAGCTATAGAATTAGAAGGATCTTACCTGGCCATTGAAGTAGCACTTAGTAGTTTAAGACTTAGTATTCTTTGCAAGTGGAGTGATTAGCATCTAGAGCTATACTGATTGAAGTCCTTAGGCTAGACCAGATCAGGACAAATGAGATATAAGATTCACTTATACGGCACAGACATATAAGGGGTAAGACAGGATATTTTTATTATGCTTATTGACTATAACTCAACATCTATGTATCATTGTCCATTGCTTTTGGAGTCTTATATTTGCTTGATGCCAGAGGTAATGCATTTAGCCACTTTTCAGTTTGTTTGTTTTTCATGAGTTGATTGCTTGGGGACAAGCAACGCTTAAGTGTGGGGATATTTGATAAGTATCTAAATGTAGGTGTTTTCATATATATATCGTATTCACTTTGCATGTATTTTGTGAGGTTTGATGCCCGTTTTGTGCTTAATCATTTACTATTTGCTTTGTAGGGCATAAGGAAGCCATGGAGAATATGAAGATATCATTTAGGTGAAAAGACAAGAAAACAGGAATTTCATACCACCCACCATACTACCCAGTATGGGGCCGTATGCACTGTAGCAGCGGAATGATTTGGAGTTCTTTGCCCAGATTTCCATACTACCTAGTATACGGGGCCGTATGCACCCCATATGAAATGTGAATCTAGGGTTTTTGAGTGCTATCAGACCCCCATATGACCCCTATACGGCCCGTATGTGTGTGGGGGGTATAAATACTTACTTTTAGGATAGAACAAAGGGGCTTTTTGCTGGGCTTATTTTTAGAGACCACTTGAGATGCTTTGGGCGACCTTGGGAAGGAGAAGAAGGGCAAGGAAGCTAGGAGATCATTCAAGGCCAAGGTCTAAGACTCTCAAGGCAAGAAGGCAACATCATTCAAGGAGAGATCTACCATGATTTGAAGGAAGGAGACCCGCGGCTAGAGGAAGCGTCATTCGGCATTCCTTTGGCGGGGGAAGCGTCATTCGGCATATATTCTACCTCCTCTTCCACCATTTTATCTAAGGAGTGTCACTTATGCTTTTCTTTTGTTTTTCACTTGATTGTATTGCTTGTTGTGGGATGATGACACACTAGACCCCCAAGGCCACCGGGTGTACATGAACCTTGGGGGTTTTATCATGTATTTTGGATGATTACTTGTTAATTCCATGCTTGGGTAATTTTGAGATTTAATCCATTGTTTTCATGCTAAGTGCTACACTAAGGAGAAATCCGTAGCTCTTTTATGAGTGATGCATGTAAATGTGACTTGCTTGCATGTATTAGATCATGAATGGATTAAAAGGGGATACTTGTATCATCACACCGAGAAATCGGGTGTTTGGTAGCCCTCCATGTAGGTTTAAGCCGAAGAAAAGTAGGCTTACTCCTAAGTGAAATTTCCTCGTACTTAATGCAATCGTAGGAATGTGGATTTGGAAGAAATTCTTATCTATGTTCGTATGGGATTAGGGTTCAATCGCCGAGAAATTGGGGTTGTTCTAAACTTGGAATCTCATAGTCCATCTTACCCTTGCATCTTTTATTCATCATCCATGTTTCATGATAACCCCTCAAGGGGATCCGCATTCCATTGGCCTTTGCATTACATTAAGTTTCTTGCTTGCTTATTGCTTGTTCTCTCTAATTTGTTGATAATCTTGTTTTAGTTTTAATTGCCCCTAGTAGAGTAAATTCACTTACTTGAGATCTTAGGCTAGATAATAGCCCGAGAAGGAGTAATAGGAGATCCTTAGCCCCGTGGAATACGATCCTCGTGTCTTCACACGAGGTATTACTTGGCGATCCCATACACTTGCGGGGAAGCAATTTCCACAACTCATTGAGCATCAACTAGGAGACATAATAGTTGGTTTTTTTTCACATGAAGCAATTGTCCTAGGTTGAACAATATCCGAGTATCATATTTTTATCCATTGCCTTACCTCTCATTTATTTGTTTCTCTTTTTCTTGTTTCTTTTATTCTTGCTTTCATTACACTTTATCAACACAATCGTCGTTTCATCCTCGCTTAGTTAAATAGAAATCTTAGTGTTTTTATTCCCTACTCCCTATGGATATGATACCCACTCACCTGGGATTTATTATTACTTTGACAAAGAGGTGCACTTGCGGGTTGCACCCAAGGGGCGTTGTCAAGTTTTTGGCGCCGTTGCCTGGAAGTAGGCGTTTAGAGATATGACAACGCCCCTTGCATATGTCCCGCAAGTGTGCGGGTTTGTTGAGTGATAAGTGCTTGAGTAGGTATATTTTTATATATGTTTTACATGCATTGAGCATCATTTTTACCATGGTTTATGTCTCATATTGTGTATTTGGTGTTCTTTTATGCATATAAGTTGTGAATTCCTTGAAGAGTAAAAAGGAAGCAAAGATAGGCTATAAAAACACAATGTTGGGAGTTCTTGTTCAATTCAAGGACCAAGACATGAGAGGTGAGAGGAGTTCATTAACGTGGAGATGTGTGCCAACTTCTAAGAGGATTCAAGTCAATTCACTAGTTGGAAGGGCACAAAGACAGCCACATCTTCATGTTCCTTCTCCTTGTGAAAATTGCAAGACCTTTCAAAGATCCGTCGATGAAGAAAAGCCTTATAGCCTACCACATGGATGTGTGCCCGGATATGTGGCCTCAAGAGAAGAGTGTTTGGACCACGTGGAAATTCCTGCAGCCCACACGGGCGCATGGAAAATCCATATGGCCATGTGGTGGCACGTGACAGGCGTGGTTTTGCGCTATAAATAGGCCGTTTGCCTTATTCTTTGACATCTTTTGTGCGGCTCTTGAGGGGTGAGACGGCTAGGGTTTGGAGAGAAGGTCTTTGTGGCTTGGGAGGCACTTTTTCACCAACTTTGATCAATTCCTCCTCCATCATAGAATCAAGGAAGCCACCTGTGAACCTAGCTTCGAAGAGGGTCATTCAAGACGTCGAAGCTCTCCATCAAGGCCATTAGTTCAAGTAAGCCACCGATGAACCTATGGTTTTAATGTACTTTCATTCATTGATGGTGTGTTTTGTATGTTGCTCCATGGAGAACTAAAAGCCATAGAAGGTATTTGGGCTTGTGAACCATAGGATTCTCATCTTGTGTGGATTTGCTTTGTGTTTCTATTTAATCCGAATTTGATTAAGTTTCATTTTTGATTGTTTAATGCTTGCTTACCTTATTGATCTTGTGGTTATTTGATTTGCAAGATTTGTTGCCTTGGTGGGAGAGAGATCTCCATTAGGGTTAGAACCTCATGATTGAAGAGGGTTGAGAGGGTGAGTCATGATATAGTGAAGTATCCCCTTTTCCCTACGATTGGTGTATTCTATCCCCATTCCCTAGACTCTATGCAACCATATTTGGTGGGAGGCGTGAGATTGCTTAATTTCTCTGCCGAGACCTTGTATGGGGTTAGGATCCTTCGCCGGGAATTAGGGTTGGATCAATCTTTAAGAATCTGTTACACCTTTCAGAATCCCAATAGTGCTTTGTGGTCATATGTTGTGTGAGGTGTTGAGATTGAGCAATTTCTCCACCGGGACCTCGTATAGGGCTAGTATCGGTGATCTGGAGACATTTTATTATATTTGGATTTCCATGAATTAACTTACTCATCATAGAAACACTTTGCAAATCTGGTACCTAATGCCCGAATCCTAGGGGGAGCATTGCCCGAATACCCCACTTTTACAGATTGAGATCTTCCTTTATTTCACCCTTGCATATTTGTCTCTGGTATTCATTTCTTTGCACATTAGATCACCACACCTTTCCATTTATCATTAGGCTAGAAAGCAAAGAAGAAGTTAGTACTAGTAGCCTTATTCCCTGTGGATTTGACTACCCAACTCACAGGTAATTATTACTTCGACACCCGTGCACTTGCGGTTTACACGCATATTCGAATGTGTCAATTTTTTGACGCCGTTGCCAGGGAATGGGATACTAGGAATGCTAGGACTTTGTTGCTCTAACCATTTATCCATTCTCCATTTTATTTTTCTATTCCACACTTTCCTTTTCTTCCATCATTCTTATCGGTTTTTATTTTGTTTTCATTTATTTCACTCTATCTTCTTCCACCATTCTATTTTGTTTTATTTTGTCTTATTTATTTTTTCTTGCATGGAATTTGAATGATTATTAATCCAGATTTAGACTTATACTTTTAGGTTGAAGCCCTCACTAGAAAACTTGATCAAGTTATCAATGTTCACCAACATCACAATCCATATCGCATCAACTATCATCCAAATTAAAGTAGCTACCCAAATCTTTCGTGGGGTATTGATGGACAACAATGGGAAGCACCTCAAGAAGAATTTTAGATGGATGAGAAGCTGGAGGAGGATGTACTTCGGTTGGAAAGAGTGCTACTGAGATTTATTGAAGCAACCGATGCCCATTTCCAAAATATTAAGGCCACATTAAGTTGTCACGAGGCCTCCATCAAAAACATTGAGCATCAATTAGGAGAGATCTTGGACACGCTTCCGAAGAAAAAGAAGAATTTTAAAAATCAAGGCAAGTTTCTCCGGGATATGATGAGGCCATGAGCAACATTGAAGAAGGTGGGCAAATTTAGTACATTGGTGCAGAAAATGAGAAGAAAGAAGATGAATACCATTTTGAGAATTTGGATTGCGTGAATGAAGATTGTGCTTGTGGGCAAGAAAATTTTCAAGGGGAATTGCTAGTGTCATGTTCCTTCCAAGTTGAAAATACACCCCAAGGTAATGGAACAAGCATTTCTCTTTGAGATTGATCAACTCTTACAATGCAAGAAAGAGATTTTGGGAAGGGAAGAAGATGCGGGTAGGAGATTGAAGCCATCCAATGACCCACCTGTGCCAAGCTTGGATAATTCCCAACCGAAATTGTTTCCTTGGAGGCCAAAAGTAAGATGGTTGGACTCTCCAACAAATTCTTCATCCCAACAAGTTGATTTTTGGTTTAAAGGAAGTAGCTATGCAATGTTTAGTCGGGAGGAACACACTCTTTTCAAGCCTCAATAAGGTAAGGAAGAGGTACGTCAAGCTTAGTGACATAAAACAAGCGCTTCTTGGGAGGCAAAACAAGCTTTTAGTTAGTTTATAGACTTAAAATTTACTTCTTGCAATAATAAATTCATGAGTGTGTGCCTTGACCAATTTCTGATATATGCTGGTGTTTTCATGAAATTTTTCGGCGTTGTGAATTATTTTTCATGTGTATGACATGGTTCAGGGTGTTTTTAATGTTAATTGTCGAAAAAATTTGTTTTAATTGGGAGTTTTGGGCCCTCAGTGAACTGTTTGCAGAAATTTTGCAGTTCATGCAGCCGTGTTGAATTTCCACGAGGTCGTGTACAGTACCCACAATGTGGAGTGAAAAATCCACACCACCATGTGCCTAAAAGAATGTGAAGCAGCACTATTCATCATCTTCCATTTTCAAAGAACCCTTTCATTTTCCACCCTTCACTCCTATAAAACTCAAGTTTTGATCTCTAAAACTAATTGCTTTCAACTCTTTGGAGGATTAGGGGTGATTTGTAGGATGTTTACACCGAGTTTTCTTCTTCGATTTGATCCGGTAAGCTTTTACTCCCTGTCATCCTTTCCATGTTCTTCATAACCATTTTCTTGGTGTTTTTATGGTATTTGTGTGCTATTTTTCATAGTAGATCATGTTGGACATTTATTGAATGCTTGAAAATGGTTTGTATGAGGCGTAGGAGCCCTACTCCGACGATTTCGCCAGAGTCGGGCTCCCACGGGGGCGCGTGGCCTGCCCACATAAATATGGCAAGTAATGAGTGCCATTGGAACACTAGACAGAAACCCACAAGAGACGTCGGAATTTATGAGATAAATGATGACACTACACTAGCCGTGAAAGTTGAAGCCCCAACAAAGAGATTTGATCAGTTTGTGTTTGGTGCAAGCTCAAGTTTTGGAGCAGTTATGTCTTGTGAAACCTGTGGGGCAGGGCATGCTACTCTCATACCTTATCCCACAAAGCTAAAGGAAGATAAAAAGGAGGCTCAGTTCAAGAAATTCCTTAATGTATTCAAGCAGCTACACATAAATATCCATCTTGTTGAAGCGTTGACACAAATGCCCAAGTATGCAAAGTTTAGAAAGATCTGCTCACCAACAAGAGAAAACTGGAGGAATTTGAAATGGTTGCATTACCACAAAATTATTCTACAATGATTAAAGGGAAGCTCGCAAAGAAGTTAACTGATCCCGGGAGTTCCATCATCTCGTGTGTGATTGGAGAGGGTAGACTAGAAAAGGCCTTGGCAGATTTTCGGTCCATCATCAACGTAATGCCCTACAAGCTATTTCTTAAATTAGGATTGGAGGACATGAGGCCTAGAGGATGATGATACAACTTGCATACCTGTCTATAAAGAAACCGCGAGGTGTTGTCGAGGGTGTGCTAGTTAGAGTAGACAAGCTCATTATCCCAGTGGACTTTGTTATTTTTGATGTGGATGATGATGTTGAAGTCCCGTTGATCCTTATGCGACAATTTCTCAACACTGCTAGTGCCCTCATCGATGTAAAGGGGGGAAGGATGACACTGAGAGTGGGGGACGAGGAAGTCATTTTCAAATTCCCCACAACGATGAAATATACATTGGACTACGATGATCCTCTCTATTTTACTGATGAAACTGATATGATTATCACTAATTTTGTGTAGGTGGTCTTGGCAATTAACATCTTTGATGAATTCTTGGAAGGAATGGATAGCGGAGAGTACAAGAAGAAAGACCCTCATCCCGCACAAGTAAAGCATGTTGGCTATGTGAGGGCATATCCGGGGCCGAACAATAAAAAGAAGTTATCCACCAGGAAAATTTGGTGTAAGGTGGACAAGAAACCGAAAAAGGGGATGAATTGCACACTATCATCACCATAGGAGGTCAATCTACTATTCTTCGAGGTGAAGGGTAAATTCCATGTCTTTTCATGTCTCTCGATGAGCTTCCCTTCTTGGAGCACTTCTCTTGGATTTGGAGGTAAATCCCCACCATTTGATCCACCATGAGGTAAGAATGGAGGTACGTTGAGCTAATGATGTTAAACAAGCACTTCTTGGGAGGCAACCAAAGTCTTTAAATTCATCATCTTTATATTTTCGTGCTTATTTTAGTTGTTTAGTTTTTTTGTTGTGGTTAAATGTTTGTGTTCGTGAGTTTTTCATATTTTTGTTGTTGTGCTCAATTCATATTAATGCTTGCTCACTCCATTATTTTTGGCCTTGAATTTAGTGTTCATTAGTTGAGTTTTATTGCTATTTTTGTGATCAAGAGATTGTAATTCATATTTTGTTGAGTTTGCAAGAGGGACCATGCCAAATTTTCAATTTTCCAAGTCCATACAGGCTGTATACAGACCATATGGACACTTGGGGACATGTTCCAAGGCCTTACAGGCGCCCATGCGCCAGCAAGAGTCCCCACGAGGACCACAGCCCAGCGGGCTGTGGGCCTCATGGGTGCCATGTGCCCGCATGGCCCTGTGAGAGTTTCTGGTTGTGTTTTTCTAGCCAGCTCCCAGCCCATGCGGGCACCATGCACCCACATGGCACCCGCATGGGCTGGGCAGCGCACTTAAGGGGCTCTTTTCCCCTCTCTCTCTCCTCACTATTCCCTATCTTCTTCACCTTGTTCTCTCTTATTTCCCTTTCATTCTCCCTCATTTCTTCGCCAGTTTTCTTGATTTTTTCTTTTTTAACCTTCTCTCCTTCATCTTACAAACTCAATCTTGGGATTTATTCAGAGTTTTAACTTTTTTATTCACCGGCTATCTTCACTCCAAGCTTTCAAGCCCTAATTCAAGGTTTGGCTAAAAACTTGGGTTTTGTTGTGCTTTTCTCTTGCTCTTCAAGTGTGAATGGCATAGTTGGATGTTGTGATGTAGTGTATGCTGAATTTTTGGAGTTTTTCCTTCATTTATAAATTTTCAGGAGCTCCATGTGTAGGAGAAACTCTTGCAAATTTTTTCACAAGTTATTGTAGCAAATGCTGAATTTTTCATTCTCCTCATTGAAAATTTTGTGCATTCAATTTTGTTTTAGTTTTATGGTGTTACTGATATCTCCTATGTTTGTCTTCATGAAAATCTTGGTTTAATCTTGTGTTTTTGTGGTATAGGAATGCCAGTTAAATGAGTTTTATCGAAGCAACCAAGACGCGATGCGGCGCCTATTGGAGAACCATCCCTCGCCTTACCACAACACAGGGCATGCTACAATCTGTTGAAGACCAAACCTTTCGTATTATCCAGACAATTGAATGCAATGACCTCGATATGCTAGGGTTGGCCAAGACTATGTTAGAATTGATCAACCACGATTGTTGGGATAGAATATTCTCAATTAATGATCCGGCTTACCGTAAGCTCACCTTTGAGGTCCTAAGCACAATCGAATTAGTAAGACCGTCCGGGATAAGTTTCCAGGTCTTTAGAACAATGCACACTATTAATGACATATAATTGGGATGTTACTTGGGATTGTATGATGAGGGATTCATGAACACATCCGCATTTCACCATCTTCCTATAGATTTCACAGCCACCATGACGCACACGATACTGGAACATCATCTCAAGCCACTTCACAAACGAGTCAAGCAAAGCATCTTGACTTCACAATCCCGCTCATCATGTGATAAGTGCTTGTGTGTTAAGAATGCGAAGTGTTCTTTCTTTATGATGAGCATTACTTTTATTAGGTTTAAGCGCTAATACATGTATATTTGTGTTCTTTTCATCATTTATGGTTGTGAAGCTAAGTTTTAAGAAAAGAAGTAAAAAGTAGATCGTGAACGCACTATTTGGTAGAATCTTGGAAGGAACAAATGCGAAGACACAAGTGGGGCTCTAAGATACGTGAATGTGTGCCAACCTCCATGTATTCAAGTTATTAGAATGAGTTGAAGGGCACGAAGGTAGTCACATTTCCATATCCCAACTTGTGTAATGATAGCAAGATCTTCACCATTGAACCTATTTATTGACGAAGCAACGCGATCTATGGCATAAACATGTGCCCATTTACGTCGTCTAGATGAAAAGTGGATTCGGGAGTGTTTTTGGTGGAAGTAATGAAGCAGGTTAATATAACAAATCACTGTAGCAATTTACTTTAGTAGTTACTGTTCACAGCCGGCCGAAAATCAGAATTCCAGAGAATCCACATGGGCATGTGGAAATTCCACACGCCAGTGTGGAAATTCCACATGGGCGTGTGGAACATCCATAGGCCTGTGTGGATGCCGAATTCCAACCTATTTAAAGCCGTTTTTTAGCCAGATTTCAGCATCTTTTCTCCTATCTTTTCTCCAACTTTTGAGAGGCCTGCGACTAGTATTAGAAAAGCTTTGGGAAGGCTTTTGGAGTGGTTCTATAGGTTTGACACTGCATTTCTCCTGAAAGATAGTTATGTGGGGAGCTTTCATCAGCACCCATCCGGTGAGGTGTGCCCTAGGCTTGACAAAGGGACCTTTGGAGGGGACGAGGCCACTCCACAAGACCATCGACACGAATACTGAGGGGGTTTTTCTATGGATTGCATGTTTTTACTTTTGATTTCATTATTGATTGTATCTTGCTCCGTGGAGAGCTAAAACCACTAGTGGGTACTTGGGTTTTGTAAACCCTAGGATGCTTTTTCTTTCATTGACCTTTTATTATGCTTTCCTTAGTTGATGTTTCTAATTGAGTTCTAATCTTGAATGCTTGTTGAATGTTTTCTCTCTTAGAGTGACACTAGGGTTGAGAGACCATCTTGGTAGCCTTTGTGGATGAGTGACACACCATGAGGATTAGACAAAGCAAGGTTAGAGAAGGTCGAGAGGGTGAGTCGAGAAGTAGCGGAACATCCCCTTTCCCCTTCGATGTGATTTATCCTACCTCCATGTTCCAAGAGTTCTTTGCAGTCATAGTAGAGTGAATGGGCTAAGGGATAACCTCCGCTGAGGCTTAGTTGCACAGGCAATGGAATGAAGCGTTGAAGTGACTTTAGCACCTAGGGCTTAGTTGTGACTAGGGGTCTTGCACCTGGGCCAAAGGGTTAGATCTATACATTGGAATAGTGTTTATCACTTGGAATCCCTAGACTGTCTTGCAACTCTACACAGTGTGAGATGTTGAGATTGATCGATTTCTCCACCGAGACATATTGTAGAGTTAGTCACAGTTGACCTTAGGTTTGGGACCGTGTGTTTAAGGATTTCCGCAAATCGTTAAGCATTAATTAGGAAGGAAACATAATAGTTCATCTTGCACTTGAAACATTAGTCATAAGGAGATTATTGTCTGAGTGCACCACTTCTATCGATTGTCTTTCCTCTCATTTTATCGTGCCTCTCTTTCTTATTTCTTTTAGTCTTTTCATGTCACTCTTATTCACGCCAATCATTAATTCACTATTCCCTATGGATACGATACATATTCACCTAGATTTATTACTTCGATAAACCCATGCACTTGCGGGTCACACATAAGCGATGTTGTCAATATGTTCATCCACTCTTAAGTAGAGGTATTGGTGGCCCGAGTGATAGCATTGGGGTAATCACGTGCTCCGACCTACTCATGTTATACAGTATCATTGAGCGTTACCTGATCCATCTTGGACACCTCTTCATCAAGTTGTTTGTTCATCAGGGTATCTACACACGCCTCAGATTTATTTTCACTGGTTCCTATATTACACGTATGATTCAGGGTATAGGTTTTGACACGTTTGTATATGCGTGTCGAAGTAATAATTCTAGATGAGTGGGTGTCGTATCCATAAAGAGTAGAGAATAAAGACACTTGAGTTGTTTCTTAACTAATCTGGAAGATAATTACTGATAAGTGTGACAAAATATAAAATAATGAAAATAAAAACAGGCACAAGTAAAGGAGAAGGTAAGGCAATCAATAAAGATTGGGTACCCTGATATTGATCTGCCTAGGACAATCGTTTCAAGTGCAAGAACCCTCTATTATACTTCCTAATTGATGCAATAATGAGTCATGGAAATCCTTAATTACATGATCCCAAATCTTAGGTCAACCATGCCTAACTCTATACATGTCCCGGAGGAAAGATTGAATAACCTCTCAACCTCCCACTCGTATAGAATTGCAATGCGCTCTAGGGATTCCAAGTGATAAACCCTATTCCTATGTATAGACCTAACCCTTTGGAGCAGGTGGAAGATCCCTAGCCACAATTAAGCCCTAGGTGCTAAAATAACCTCAACGCTTCACTCCATTGCACTCGCAACTAAGCCCCAGTGGAAGGTAATCCCTTAGCCATTCACTCTACTATGGCCATAAAGAACTCTTGGAATGTGGAGGTAGGATAGATCACACCAAAAGGGAAAGGGGATGCTCCGCTACGTCACGACTCACCCTCTCAACCCTCATGGTGTGTCACTCACTCACAAGAGTTACCGACAAGAACTCTCAACACTAGTGTCACTCAAGGGGAGTATTCATACAATCAAGCATACAATATTGGAACTCACAATAAACATCAATTAATTGAAAGCATAATAAAGAGATTCAATGAAACGAATACATTAGAGAGTTTACAAATACCCAAGTACCCACTAGTGGTTTAGCTCTCCATGGAGCTAGATACAATCAATGAAATCGAATGTAAAAACAAAGCATCCATAAAAAACCCCCTCATTAGTTATGGTGATGGTCTTGTGGAGAGTCCTCTACTC
This sequence comes from Dioscorea cayenensis subsp. rotundata, assembly GCF_009730915.1. Lineage (NCBI taxonomy): Eukaryota > Viridiplantae > Streptophyta > Magnoliopsida > Dioscoreales > Dioscoreaceae > Dioscorea > Dioscorea cayenensis. Next base: position 11,179,590 of record NC_052489.1, read on the forward strand.
GTCGCAAGGGTTCCTTTGTTCGGCCAAGGATACACCTCGCCGGATCGGCGCCGACGAAAGCTCTCCCACTAACCTTCTTCCAACGGTGCGCAATGCCAGAGCCATAGAACCTCTCCAAAGCCCGAGCCAATACCTCTCAAAACCCTAGCCATCGTCCTCTCTCAAGTTAGAGAAAAGATGGAGAAAAGAATGCTGAAATCGGAGCTGAAATCGGCTTTTAAAGGAACGGAATCAGGAATCCATACGCCCGTGTGAGCGCCCCCTGTGGATTTTTCACACGGGCTATGGAATTTTTACAAGCCCGTGTGGATTCTCTGTTATCCTATTTTCTCGTCCGACTGTGAACAGGGTTGGTACATTTTTGCTACAGTACCCTACTACAGTACCAGCCTGAAATACTCCCGAATTCATGCTTTCATCGAGGTAACGCAAACGGGCACACGTTTACGTCGTGGATCGCTTTGCTTCTAAAATAATGGACATGTTGGTGGAGATCTTGTTCTATATGCACAAGTTGGAATGCTTGAATGTGACTGCCCTTGTGCCCCTCCAAATAGTTGTGCTAACTCGAATACGAGGAGGTTGGCACACATTCCTGCATCTCAAACCCGACCTATCTCTTCGCGTTTGAACCTTAGAAAGATTTCCTCCAAATTGGTGCATTACGACCCACATTGGCTTCTTTCCCTCATAATTGGTCTCACAACCCTACCTGCATGAAAGTAACATAAATACACACATATTAGCATTAAAACCCGAGAAAAGTAATGCTCAACACAAGGAAAGAACACTTTGCATTCTTATCGCTCAAGCATTTATCAAACTCCCCCACACTTAAGCTTTTGCTTGTCCTCAAGCAAAAATTAAAACATTAAAGCATAGATGAAGTAAATATTAGAAGTTATTGGCCTTAGATTCACCAAAGCATACAAAGAATGCATTCTACAAGTAAGGGAAATTTCAACACTAAATACAAAAAATCAATGTTCTAGCTAAAAACGTGAATAAAAAAGGATGGCAAACCCGAAATCATGTAAGTGTGTGCACTCACTCCAAACAACCCAGAGTGCACTCCTCAATGCTCTAAGTACAAGGAACTTATTTATCTACAAAAAAAATAACAAAATTTTTCAAAGAAGGTAGTAGCTTCACACATCCTCTAAGGTAGCCTTTTCCGAAGTGGCCGCTAAGGTGGCTTTCACACTTTCAAGGTGGTAGCTCTTTCTACCGGAGCTGTAGCTTTCACTCATCCTATGAGATAGCACTTTCTCTCAATAGGGCATAACTAGTATCCGACTTATGAGAATAACTTCATACTTCATAGGTGGTAGCTCTTTCCACCCAAAAACCACAAATGAACAATAAAACTATTTTGTTCCTTCTTTTCATTTTTTCCATTTTTTTTAGAATTAACACAAGAAACAACTAAAACTAGTCCCTTATACATCAAACATAAGTTTCCAAATGAGTTCAAAGAGTGAGTAGTGCAACAAGTGTCGATCGGGCAAAAATTCCTAGAAATTCAAGCAAAAACTAGAGCATGAAAACATTTAATGTTAAAAATTCTCCTAAACTCAAGAATACAATCAATGCAACTAAGGTGAACCACCATTGGCTATGTGAGCATGTATATCAATCAAACTAGTATAAAAGAGATGCGTGCACTATGAAACTTCCCCCCACACTTAAGTTGTACATTGTCCCCAATGTACACATGCAAGCTCATTCATAATGTAAATCAATTAAATTTAGATTTGGGAGAAGCAATCAAAATAAAACTCCCCTGACTCCTAGTGTTACATTTGATGGAGCTAAGTCTTTGGGAGTGTTGTTCGAACGGGTTATGAAGCTCACACGGCCAAGTGCCGAAACACCTTGGCCGTGCCCATGACAAAGTCTCAATTCCTATGATGACAAGACCATCTGCACGCATACACGAGGGGGTTTAGTGAAGCTCAATAAAAACAAACATAACCGGAGTATATAAAAGATAAGACAATGAATATTACTCAAGATATAAAATGAAAATAAACTCAAAAGGAAAATCCTTTCTATGTATACAAGTCCAAAATAAAATTCAGAAATAAAAGACGAGGAAAATAAAATCAAGTGTCGATGTCGTCCTCTGGCTCTGCTGCTGCTGCTGCTAGTGATGAAATACATGGTGGGACATCTGATGCCGGATAGGCGATGGAGGTGCCGGAGAAGCCGAGGGGCCTGAGGAGTCCTCCGCCGCAGGACAAATGACGAGCTGACGTCTCGCTCTAAGATTTGCTGTAATGTGTCAAAATGTGCCATGAACTGCATATACTGTGCGGCCTGTGCAGTTCTAATATCAGCAATCTCTGCTCGGGCCTTTCCTACCTCTGTCCGTATCACCCCCACAACTCTCTCAAGCCTTTCAAAGTGATCCTAGGCTCGAGATGGTGAAAACATGAGCACGGGGAGTGGGTCCTCTGTCACCGGAGGTGCCTCGTTCTCCATAGATGCTAACTGAGGCTCAGGGACTGACTCTGATGTCGAATGTACTTAGCGACGATGTGCCCTAGATTGATCGGTATGCGCTGCATCATAGAATATAAGTACAGAAGCTCCTGCCGGCTCAAAACGCCAGTGCTATCGCCACTGCCATTCACTGACCTTCTCATGATGGCATGTGGATATCGGTACAGAGGTCAGGAAAGGCATGTTGCCTTGGACACCCCCAGCTCATACTGGCCCGGGCCACATAATGCTCTGTAAGTTCTCTGTGGGGGCAGAGCTCCAGGATAATCTATCGATAACTGAGAGTACTCCTCAGTATCTGTAAATGCCTCCTCGTACAAGGCGAGCCGAACTGAAAACTGAGTGATACTAAGACTATAGTGATGTCCAAGTGCTCTGAACTGAACTACGTCGAGGTCGTCGAATCTCGTACAGGATATGTGGATCTCGAATGTCGACATAACCTTCAGTGTAAGCTTCCAGATGGCTGGCTCTCTAATCGACAATAACTGCCTCCAATCACCCACTGAAACGAGAGCCTCGACCTCATCAGTGAACTCATCCCCCTGCATCAAATTTCTCAATATACTCATGTCTAAGAACCGAGTCTGTCCGAACTGAAGTCTCGACAGACACTCAAAATGTGACTGATGCTTAGGGATAGTGAATCTCATTCTCTCAGACTCAGGAGACGACTCTCGCGGTCGCTTATCAGCTTGCTTCTTTGACCTGGGTGCCATAGTCTGCCAAAATTGAAAGAGAATTGATCAAACAAGTTAAATAAACATAGCAACAGAAATCCAGATGGACGTACGGAATTTCCGCACGTCCGTGTGGATCCACGGGCCGTGAACAAACGCATGGCCACGCTTCAAACTCCACAAATGCACCATTACAACGCTTTTACTTCGTTATAAATATAAATAATTAATTTAATTGAAGAAACGAAGCATTATTGACTAGTTTCATCGATGAAAATCATGAATTTTTGAAGGAAATCAAAGATAGGGCTTACCGTCGAGTTGAGGTGAGAAAGCTTTCAAAACAGCCGGAAAACCAAGCAAAATACATCCAAATTGATGATATGAGGTTGGGAAACAATATAGAAGTGCTCTTAGATAACTAGAGGATATTAGGGTGAAGAGAAACGAAAATCCTTTTAAAAGGACTCGCGTCTCTTAGAGTTCTGTACATCTGCACGGGCGTGCAGAAATTACACACGCCCGTGTACCTCCACATGAAAGCTTCACAGGGGTAGGTGCACGCCCTGTGTGCTCTCGGGAAAACACTCACTGCTTCTGAATGTAAATACACGGGCATGTGAAAAATACCCATGCCCGTGCGCCCGATCCATAGGGGCAGCAGCATGCCCATGTGGCTACTCTAGACATCAGAGAAAAATTGCTAAGTGTTTTGCATACTCGTGTGGAAATTCAGCACGGGTGATTGCTTCCCCGCAAGTGTACGGGATCGCCAAGTAATACCTCGCTCGAAGACGCAAGGATCATATTCCACGGGGCTAAGGATCTCCTATTACTCCTTCTCGAGCTATTATCTAGCCTAAGATCTCAAGTGATGGATTTTTACTCTACTAAATGTAATTAAAGCTAAAATGAGATTATGACCAAATTAGAGAGAACAAGAAATAAGCAAGCAAGAAAATCAATGAATTGCAAAGGCCTATGGATGAGGATCCCCTTGAGGGGTTATCATGCAACATGGACGATGATCTAAAGATGCAAGGGTAAAATGGACCATGAGATTCCAAGATTAGAACAACCCCAATTTCTCAACGATTGAACCCTAATCCCATACGAACATAGATAGGAATTTCTTCCAAATCTACATTCATACAATTGCATTGAGTACGAGGAAATCACACTTAGGATTAAACCTACTCTTCTTCAGATTAAACCTACATGGAGGGCTACCAAACACCCGATTTCTCAGCGTGATGATACAAGTATCCCCTTATAATCCATTCATGATCTAATACATGCGAGCAAGTCACGTCTACATGCATCACTCATAAAAGAGCTACGGATTTCTCCATAGTGTAGCACTTAGCATGAAAACAATGGATTAAATCTCAAAATTACCCAAGCATGGAATTAACAAGTTATCATCCAACATACATGATAAAACCCCCCAAGGTTCACCAACACCCGGTGCCCTTGGGGGTCTAGTGTGTCATCATCCTACAACAAACAATACAAACAAGCAAAACATAAAACAAAATCATAAATGACACTCCCTAGATGAAATGGTGGAGGAGGAGGTGAAGAATATGTCGTATGATGCTTTCCCCACAAAAGGAGTGCCCAATGATGCTTCCTCTAGCCGCGTGCATACGGCCCCCATACTGGGTAGTATGGAAATTTGGGCAGACCCTCCAAATCATTCCGCTGCTACAGTGCATACAGCCCCCATACTGGGTAGTATGGAGGTAGTATGAAATTCCTGTTTTCTTCTCTTTTCGCCTAAATGATATCTTCTTGTTCTCCATCACTTCCTTATGCCCTACAAAGCAAATAATAGATGATTAAGCGCAAAACAGGCATTAAACCTCACAAAATACATGCAAAGTAAATACGATATATACATGAAAACATCTACATTTAGTCACTTATCAAATATCCCCACACTTAAGCGTTGCTTGCCCCCAAGCAATCAACTCATAAAAAACAAAAAGACTGAGAAGTGGCTAAATGCATTACCTCTTGCATCAAGTAAATATAAGACTCCAAAAGCAATGGACAATGATACATAGATATTGAGTCATAGTCAATAAGCATAATAAAAATATCCTTTCTCACCCCTTATATGTCTGTGCCGTGTAAGTGAATCTTATATCTCATATGCCCTAATCTAGTCTAGCCTAAGGACTTCAATCAGTATAGCTCTAGATGCTAATCACTCCACTTACAAAGAATGCTATGTCTTAAACTACTAAGTGCTACTTCAATGGCCAAATAAGATCCTTCTAATTCAATACCTTGAAACTAAGTCCACTTTCTACTCAAAACCTTTGGTAGGTACTCAAAAAGATCACTAGGTTTTATTTTCATTTCATCATTCATTTCTTTTCTTTTTTTTTTCAAGTCCGACTAACGTAGACTGCAAGAAAATCATTTTGAAATCTTTCTGGAGGGTGCACATGCTGGTTAGGCACAAGAGCCACCCAACTACTCGATTACAGTCCACATAGACGCATTCATGATTCAATAGCAGAGGAATACTGACATAGACTCATATTTTTTTTTTTTTACATTCACCCTAGATCACATCTTCAGAGTACACTACATGCCACAAAACTAGGATTAGCTCAACAAGACTTAGAAGTTCTTAAGAGTCCATTGAAGGATAGAACTTAGTGTTCTAAGGCCAAGTACTCAAAGTAGTGTGTTACACATACAAGAGAGTTAGAGAGCAGTCACATTGGCTATGCCCAGGGCATCGACAAAAAATTCAGTGCACATGACAATACTAGGGGTAAAACAGGATTCAATAAAGCATAGAAACAAGTAACTCACATCAATCATTAGTCCAAGCTAAAAGAATCTTACAAGAATGAACAAAGCCATCATAGGTAACAATAGCATGTAACAAATGGTCCTAATACATGAAATACACCCATCCCCACACTTAGTGTTGTACATTGCCCTCAATGTACACTAATTATGTAAAACATGCAAGATGAAGCAATGCAAATAATAAAGGAGTGTGAAAACAAACTCCCCGGTTCAACTTGTGCTTGCCGTGAGGTATGACTTGACAAAAGGTGTGGTGAGCAATACATGTCTCGTCCGAACTCCATTGAGAACTAGGGAAGCTCACCAAATTTCGTCAATGCCCTACGAGGCAAAAAGGGGACATCATCATTCCACAAACACTTACAAAGGAGAGATGGGGAGTAATCATGCAAAAACTAAAACAAAATACAAAGGTAACATAAAAACTAGAAAATAAAATCTAAACAATAAAATAAATTTTCCATGCGCATCCTTGTCCTTAGACTTAGGTCTCTCATCACAACATGACATCTTGTTCCATGTGGCCACCAGTGTGGTGTAAATATCACTTCATGGTTGCTTGTCAATTTCTTCATCCCCAAAATTCCTAAAAACCATGAAAAACCCAATCAAGCATAGAGGAATCCAATATGATTCAAAATGTAGTGTAAGAGATGAAGAAACAATGAAAAATATGATGTATTGTACCCATATGGCCGTATGGGGGCAGTATGGGTACTGTTCATTTTGACAGAACCTCCCCAAAACTTGAAAATCAAACATTTTTTACATAAATTCAAGGGATACTTCATGCATAACAATCAGACCATCCAAACCAAGCAAAATGCTAAATAAATTCCACACAAAAGCTCCAAGAATGCCCAAGAAATAAGAAAGATAAAACTAGCGCATAGAAAAAGCATACCGACAAAATCTTGAGAAAACAAGCTTTAAACTCGAGGAAAACTACTAGATCGACGTCTCAAATGGATGAGGAGAAGATTTAGGAGAAAAAAGGAGGAGATTTGGCAAAGAAATGAGTGAGAAAGAAGAGAAAAAGTCAGTGGAAAAAGAGAGAAAAGAAGAGAATGGAAGAAAGAGAAGAGAGAGAAGAGAGATGAGGGTTAAATGGGCAAGAACCGGGCCATACGGCCCCCATACGGCCTGTATGGGGGTCGTATGGCCTGAGAAGGCTTCTCTGTTGTTTTGGATGGCATTCCAGATGGCCCAGTATGGGGGGCCGTATGGGGAGCCGTCTGAGATGGCACAGAGCCTCGGAATTGCTCTGTGTTCATCTCAGAGGACCTCCATACGGCCCAGTAAGAATGTATACCTTTTAAACTCACTCAAAACATTGAAAACCTGCCCCAAATGATGTAAACATTGTATGGAAAGGTTGAAGGCTTCTCCAAAAATGGATGAAATGAATAAAACGACGATCTAGATCATGAATGAATACATAAACATGAGTTTCTTAAGAAGTTGCACACATACACCACAATTAAAATGATGAGAGCAATGTGCCAAGTGTGTGAGTATGAACTTATTCAAAAACAAACAAGTCCAAGAAATACAAAAATAGAAATGAACTAAGACCTAGAATACGAAAAATGCAAGAAAAACACCCCAAATGCATGGGTTGCCTCCCAAGAAGCGCTTGTTTAAGGTCACAAGCATGACGTACCTTATTCTTACCTAAGGAGGCTTGAAAATGGTGTGTTCATCCCGGCTACATGTAGCATAGCTACTTCCATGAAAGAAAATAATTACCTTCCGGGATGATGAGCATGTGAAGACCTTGAACATGGTACCTTTAGGCCTCCAAGGGAAAAGTTTAGGCCGAGAGTTATGCACTCGTGGCTTAGGCGGGTCATTTGACGGCTTGAGCATCCTCTCCACTTCTATTCCATCCCGGGTAAGATCTTCTTCAAGCAGTCTAGAAATTTTTTTGAGCCTCCAAGGAAATAGCTTCGTTTGTGAATTGCTCAAGCAGGGCATGGGTGGATTTTTGCGTGCCGTTAATTACCTACCCAAATTTTGCTCCTCAACCAATGTTAGATGCTCTCAAATTGCCCATAGACATTGTTTGGGCTTCCATGGAAAAATTTTTGGTTGAGAATCATTCAACCCGGGCATAGGTGGGTTTTAAATGGTTTTGACTTCCTATCCACATCTTCAACTATCCCGGATATTTCCGTTTTATGCTTGGTGTATTCATTCAGTTCTATCCCAAGGACGTGCCTAAGGGATATTGATGCCACATTTTCTACACTTCCAACCTCCAACGCATCAACAATTTCTTCCACCTCATTTTCATCTTTACTTTCTTCATTTTCATTGTTAGTTGCACTTGGACTTTCTATTTCTAGCTCATGAATTGGTTGTTTCTTGGTCATTACTTCAGCAAGTTCTTCAACCCGTCTCTCTAGACTACGGAAGGATTCTTGGACATCTCTTAAGATAGTGCTCAATTCATTAAATTGTCCTTCAGGCTGGGTATTTATATTAACCAAGCAAGTATTTGTGACCTTGGGATGAGTCCCGAGCTTGATGTCCTTAAGTGAAAACTGGGCCTCAGGGCTTTGCATGAATGCAGTAAAAACATCCTCAGCTTTAAATTTCTTTCCTTGTAGTTGCTCATACAAAGAACTTGACCGATTGTAACCCCCATGCATTTGGCAAGAAAATTATACCTTGCACAAAAGAGGATATATATAAAGAACAAAGTTAAATAAAATAAGAAAAATATGAACAAAGATTAATATGTACAAGTAAAATAAAAATAGCTAGAGTAATAATCTAAAAGTTTCCTAGAATTCCTTAAAGTTCCCCGGCAATGGCGCCAAAAACTTGATTGCTTCCCCGCAAGTGTACGGGATCGCCAAGTAATACCTCACGTGAGGACGCGAGGATCGTATTCCACGGGGCTAAGGATCTCCTATTACTCCTTCTCGAGCTATTATCTAGCCTAAGATCTCAAGTGATCGATTTTTACTCTACTAAATGTAATTAAAGATAAAACGAGATTATGACCAAATTAGAGAGAACAAGCAATAAGCAAGCAAGAAAATCAATGAGATGCAATGGCCTATGGATGAGGATCCCGTTGAGGGGTTATCATGCAACATGGATGATGATCTAAAGATGCAAAGGTAAAATGGACCATCAGATTCCATGATTAGAACAACCCCAATTTCTCTGCGATTGAACACTAATCCCATACGAACATAGATAGGAATTTCTTCCAAATCTACATTCCTACGATTGCATTGAGTACGAGGAAATCTCACTTAGGATTAAACCTACTCTTCTTCGGATTAAACCTACATGGAGGGCTACCAAACACCCGATTTCTCGGCGTGATCATACAAGTATCCCCTTCTAATCCATTCATGATCTAATACATGCGAGCAAGTCACATCTACATGAATCACTCACAAAAGAGCTACGGATTTCTCCTTAGTGTAGCACTTAGCATGAAAACAATGCATTAAATCTCAAAATTACCCAAGCATGGAATTAACAAGTTATCATCCAACATACATGATAAAACCCCCCAAGGTTCACCAACACCCGGTGCCCTTGGGGGTCTAGTGTGTCATCATCCTACAACAAGCAATACAAACAAGCAAAACATGAAACAAAATCATAAATGACACTCCCTAGATGAAATGGTGGAGGAGGAGGTGAAGAATATGTCGTATGATGCTTTCCCCGCAAAAGGAGTGCCCAATGATGCTTCCTCTAGCCGCGGGTCTCCTTCCTTCAAATCGTGGTAGATCTCCCCTTGAATGAAGTTGCCTTCTTGCCTTGAGAGTCTTGGACCTTGGGCTTGGATGATCTTCTAGCTTCCTTGCCCTTCTTCTCCTCCCCAAGGTCGCCCAAAATCTCCCAAGTGATCTCCCCAAAGTAGGGGAAGAAAAAGTCCAGCCAAAAGTCCTACTTCTGCCCTAAAAGTTTGTATTTATACCCCTCGAGGCATACGGGTCATATGGGGGTCGTATGGGGGTCATATAGCACTCAAAAACCCTAGATTCATGATCCATACGGGGTGCATATGGCCCCCATACTGGGTAGTATGGAAATCTGGGCAGACCCTCCAAATCATTCCGCTGCTACAGTGCATACGGGCCCCATACTGGGTAGTATAGGGGAAGTATGAAATTACTGTTTCTTTTCTTTTCGCCCAAATGATATCTTCTTGTTCTCCATGGCTTCCTTATGCCCTACAAAGCAAATAATAGATGATTAAGCGCAAAACGGGCATTAAACCTCACAAAATACATGCAAAGTGAATACGATATATACATGAAAACATCCACATTTAGTCACTTATCATCAGGCATGGGCATTCACAAGCCCAACTCACAGGGGCCAGCGCATGCCCCTGTTACTTCTCAAGATGAAGTGAGCTCCTCTGCAGAGATTCGCATGGGCGTGCAGAAATTACCCATGCCCGTGTGATTTTCACAAGGTCGCCCAAAGGATCGAGTCCACACCCCTGTGTGCTTTCGGGAAAATCTCCCAATCTCTGCAGGAATTCACACGCCCGTGCGGAAATTACCCACGCGCGTGCGAGGATTGCATGGTCATTCACAGGGGCGAGTCCACACCCATGTGCCTTCTCTTGATGAGCTCGTAATACAAAACCACGATCATGTGTTAATTCCACACGCCCCTGTATTTTCTCTAGATGCCTTAGAAAATTCTGTAGGCTCTGTAGAAAATTTCTGAACATGTTTACACGTTCAGAGCCTGCCCCAATATGCAATTTATACCAGTGAAAAGCATGAGAAATAGCTCAAATGACCAAAACTTCACCAAATTCACATGAAAACAAACGATGAACTTGAAAACCCACGATAAAATCACAGCAAAAATATAAAACATCAAGACACCAACACTCTACAATTTATTCAAGCAACACTAAACTACGAAATTAAGAAAACAATAAACACTTGGGTTGCCTCCCAAGAAGCGCTTGTTTAACGTCACTTAGCTTGACGTACCTTGTCTTACCTCACGGGGGCTCATAGAAGAAAGTTTCCCTCTTACCCATGGCTTGGAAACATGATGCGCAAAATCTCTTGAGGGTAGAGGATGAATTATCGGGCTTGGGACCACATAGCAATGATTCACCCAATTTGTCCCGTGGCATCTCCTAGCCCTCTTTAATTTCCGGAGCACCTTCTTCAAGATCCCCGGGGTAGATGGTACTTCTTCCGTCGAACCAAGCATCATTACTTCTTATTTGAACAAGCCTTCATATGGATCCGGATTGAATATTTCTTGCATGTATTCATCAACAATCTCATGAGTAACGTCCAAAAAATACAAAGTATCATCAAAATCAAGAGAATGCTGCATAGCTTCTGCAAGGCGGTATGTGAGCTTGTTATCCCCAACTCTCAAAGTTAGCTCTCCGCCGTCCATTTTAATCAATGCCTTGGAAGTCTGCAAAAATGGCCTCCCAAGTATCAAGGGTATATCTACATCCCCATCGACGTCTAGCACTATGAAGTCTAAACGAAATATATACTTGTCCACCTTAACAAGCACATATTCGATGATACCCCTTGGATGTCTCACCGTTCGATCCGCCAATTGCAATGTCATCCGAGTAGGCCTAGGCTCGCCCAAGCCTAGCTTTTGAAAGAAGGTGTATGGCATGACGTTGATACTGGTCCCTGAGTCTGCCAATGCCATTTCTTCACCTAGATTACCAATATTACACGGAATGATGAAGCTTCCCGGGTCTTTCTTCTTGGTCGGCATGTTCTTTTACAAAACTGCCGAGCAAGATGCATCTAAAATCACTGAAGCACTCTCCTCTAACTTCCTTTTGTTGGTCAACAAGTCTTTCAAGAATTTTGCATACTTACGCATTTGAGCCAATGCCTCAACAAAAGGAATATTAATGTGGAGTTGTTTGAACAAACTCAGGAACTTCTTGTACTATGTTCATTCCCTTGGTCATTCTTCAATCTAGAAGGATAAGGGATTCTTGGCTTCAAAGTTGGGGGTGCCACCTCCTTTTCTTTGCTTGCTCCCTTCTCATCCTCTATAACATAGGGTGCGTGTTCATTTGGCTTCTCACTCGGAAACTTACCCTCAACCTCACAACCACTTCTCAAAGTGATGGTCTTCACATGCTTTCTACGGTTGGTCTCGGTATTACTCGGTAAGCTTCCATGTGGCCTTTCCTATAGAGATTTCGCAATCTGCCCCGACTTGATTTTCAAGATTATGCAAAGAGGCGGTATGGTTGCGAAGTGTAGCATAAACTAATTGAAATCTTGTATCTGATGATTGCACAAACATAGTTAAAGCCTTCTCCAAATCATTCATTTGGGTCTCCAAACCTAAAACTTTGTTTTCCATGTTTGGGGCTTGCTGTTGTTGTTGGAAACCCAGTGGCCCTATGGCATTTTGAGGACCTTGGTTGCTCCACGAGAAATTGGGATGACTCTTCCAACCCGGAATGTAGGTATTGCTGTATTGATTTCCTTGATTCCTCATGCCATTACCCACAAAATCAACATTCTCAACCGAAGATGCATCACCAATAGAGATAGGGCAATCGGAGGGAGCATGTCCTCCACCACACCCGGTGCAAGTAGTCACGGCCGCCACTCTATTCGAAGTTAGGAGATCTAACTTCTTACTCAATGATTCCACTTGACTCGCCAATGAGATTACTGCATCTATCTCATGGAGGCCTGCCACCTTATTCTTCTCCCTAGCATTCCACTGGTAGCTGTTTAACCCCATTTCTTCAATTAATTGATGGGCCTCACTGGGCGTCTTGCTACCTAAGGTACCTGCTGCTGCTGCATCTAATAGTTTCCTTGTACTCAGATTCATACCATTGTAAAAGGTCTGAACAATCATCCACTTTGGGAATCCGTGTTGCGGGCACTTTCTCAGGAGCTCCTTGAACCTTTCCCACATCTCAAATAGAGACTCCAATTCCAATTGTACAAAGAATGAGATCTCATTCCTAAGCTTTGCAGAATTTTTGGGATGGAAATAATGGCCAAGAAAAGCTTCTACCATCTCCTACCATGTGGTAATTGATGCTCTAGGTAATGAGTGTAGCCACTGCTTCGCTTTCCCTTTCAAGGAAAATGGGAAGGCTCTCAACTTGATGGCATCATCCGTTACCCCATTTATCTTCAGCATATCACACACCTCGAGAAAGTTCTCTATATGACTGTTTGGATCCTCATCGGCCAAACCATTAAACTGCATGGATTGCTGCAACATGTGGATGAATGCCGGCTTCAGCTCAAAGTTTTGAGCTATAATCGGGGGCGCACAATGCTTGATTGTGTTCCAAATATTGAAGTTCTGGCATAATCGGATAAAGTCCACTACTGCTCATTCTGTTCTACCATGTTTTCATATTCTTCTACTACCAAATCAGCTAGATTAGACTGTTCTTGCACAGATTCTTTTCCTTTTCTTTTCAGAGTAAGTTCAAGCTCGGGATCTCCTTCAACTAATATTGAGGGGTTCCCTCGGGTAATAACCTGGAGCTGCACCAAAAGGAAGAAAACAAAATCAGAATGATGATAGAAAATAAGATATGAAATAGAATGAATGAATAGCTAAGAAAACAAAGTGCAAAGTATCTCTAAACGCCTACTTCCCGGCAATGGTGGAAAAAACTTTGCATGTCCGTATATGCGTGTAAACAGCAAGTGCACGGGTGTCAAAGTAATAATCCCAGATGAGTGGGTATCGTATCCACAGAGAGTAGGAAATAAAGACACTTGAGTTGTTTCTTAACTAATTTGGAAGATGAATAGTGATAAGTGTGACAAAATATGAAATAATGAAAATAAAAACAACAAGATAAAAGGCACAAGTAAAGGAGAAGGTAAGGCAATAGATAAAGATGGGGTACCCGGATATTGATACACCTAGGACAATCGTTTCAAGTGCAAGAACCCTCTATTATATTTCCTAATTGATGTAACAATGAGTCGTGGAAATCCTTAATTACATGATCACAAATCTAAGGTCAACCATGCCTAACTCTATACATGTCCCGGAGGAAAGATTAAATAACCTCTCAACCTCACACTCGTATAGAATTGCAATGAGCTCTAGGAATTGCAAGTGATAAACCCTATTTCTATGTATAGACCTAACCCTTTGGTCCAGGTGGAAGATCCCTAGCCACAATTATGCCCTAGGTGCTAAAATCATCTCAACACTTCACTCCATTGCGCTCGCAACTAAGCCCCAGCGGAAGGTCCTCCTTTAGCCCATTCACTCTACTATGACCGCAAAGAACTCTTTGAACGTGGAGGTAGGATAGATCACACAGGAAGGGAAAGGGGATGCTCCTCTACCTCTAGACTCACCCTCTATCTTTGTTTAACCCTCATGGTGTATCACTCACTTACAAGAGTTACCAACAAGAACTCTAAACCCTAGTGTCACTATAGGGAAGTATTCATACAATCAAGCATACAAGATTGGAACTCACAATAAACATCAATTAATTGAAAGCTTAATAAAGAGATTCAATGAAACGAATACGTTCTAGGGTTCACAAATACCCAAGTACCCACTAGGGGTTTAGCTCTCCATGGAGCTACATACAATCAATGAAATCGAATGTAAAAACAAAGCATCCATAGAAAACACCCTTGTTAGTCGTGGCGATGGTCTTGTGGAGAGTCCTCTACTCATCGTAAGGGTCCCTTTGTCCGGCCTAGGATACATCTCGCCGAATCGGTGCCGATGAAAACTCTCCCACTAACATTCTTCCAAACGGCGTGCTATGTCGGAGCCGTAGAACCTTTCCAAAGCCCTAGTCAATACCTCTCAAAACCCTGGCCACCACCCTCTCTCAAGTTGGGGAAAAGATGGAGAAACAAATGCTGAAATCGTGACTGAAATAGGCTTTTAAAGGGCTAGAATCAGGAATCCACACGCCTGTGTGAGCGCCTCTATGGATTTTCCACACGGGCCTGTGGAATTTCCACACGCCTATGTGGACTTTCTCTTTTCCTATTTTCTCGCCCAGCTGTAAACAGTACTGGTACAGTATTCTTGCTATAGTTTTTTGCTGCAGTACCCTACTACAATCCAGCCTGAAATACTCCCGAATCCATGCTTTCATTGAGGTAATGCAAACGGGTACACGTTTACATCATGGATCACTTTCTTTCTTCAATAACGGACATGTTGGTGGAGTTCTTGTTCTATATGCACAAGTCGGAATGCTTGAATGTGACTGCACTTGTGCCCCTCCAAATAGTTGTGCTAACTCGAATACCAGGAGGTTGGCACACATTCCCGCATCTCGAACCCGACCTATGTCTTCACGTTTGAAGCTTAGCAAGATTTTCTCTAAATTGGTGCATTATGACCCACATTGGCTTCTTTCTCTCATAATCGGTCTCACAACCCTACCTGCATGAAAGTAACATAAATACACACATATTAGCGTTAAAACCCGAGAAAAGTAATGCTCAACACAAGGAAAGAACACTTTGTATTCTTATCGCTAAAGCACTTATCAGGTTTGATCGAGCACACCTGGGACATGCACATTATTGGTGGATTTTCAGCCTTGGGGATGGCTTCTATGTTTTCTATGGGGATGGTGGAGAAACGTGATAACACATATGCCATTATCCTATGCTCAGTCATGGGTGAGCGCATCACTACTTCTCCACCACAGTCTGATTCCGAATCAAATGATGCACCATCTCTAGTCGAGCTTTGCCTATAGGAGATTTAGAGCGAGATTCGTTCCTTCATCAAGGACATCTAGAGACTACTGAGACAGTTAGATAGTTGAAAGGGATATCCGCGAGGTTCTTTCTTTCGTGGGTGGGTCTCCCTTCTCCTTCGGCACCACCTCAGGAGCTGGCACATCCCTAGAACTTGCTTCTCCTACTGATGGACATCACCTAGCCTAAGAGCAAGACTTTCATGGATTTGAGTTTATGTTTTTGTTTTTAGTCTTGTTTTGTGCCTTGCTATTTTGAACTCTTTAGTTAGCAAGGGTTCATTCCCTACTAAACTTGTACTCCTTTTATTTTATTCGGATGCTTGTTTTCTCCCTGTTGATTTAATTGAGTGTTTTGATTGCCTTGCCTATTTTTGTAGGAACTTCAAGAACTAAGTCCCATCTCCTGTACACTTTACTGGACATGAAGCCCACTGACTACGCTTGCACTGTCACTCTTCATCAATCAAATGGGGCAGTGTCCTTACCCTTCCCTATCATGCTTCATTTAATTATTATGAATTCTACACCATGTTCAGCTGATTAGTGTACATTAAGGGCAATGTATGACTCTAGGTGTGGGGATGGGGTATTTGCATGCTTAATTCACCTTTGATAGCTATGATTTATTGTTAAGAACCTCCTTGTTTGAATGAATGATAGTAATGAGTTGTTGTGTTTTTTGCGTTATAAGGAAGTCATGTTTTCTTTCTAGTGCTTTCTTCAAAACTTTGTCACAGAACTTCTACCTTATTCTTCCCAGCTAACCCACTGCTTTGATTTCATTGTTAGATTATTAAATTTAGCGCTCAATGGTCTTTTAAGAGCTTTTGGTTTTTTTGTTCATCTTCCGTTAGCCCTAAGTGAAATGTTGCATGAAGAAGGTCAGGAGACATGTATATATTTGTCATTTTAGTAAAAAAAAAATTTGAAAAATGAAAAAATGAGTCTATGTCAGTATTCCTCTACTAATGTATCATGAATGCGTATATGTAGACTATAATCAAGTAAGTTGGGTGGCTCTTGTCCTTAATCAGCATGTGCATCCTTCTGAAAGATTATAAGAAATTTTAGGTTGACTTGAGTGAGTTTACACACACTACACAATATTGGGTTTGTTGTCTGACAACGCCCCTCGCATGTGACCTGCAAGTGCACGGGTGTCGAAGTAATAAATCCCAGGTGAGTGGGTATCATATCCATAGGGAATAGTAAATAGAAACACAATGGTTGCTATCTAACTATGATGAGAATAAATCGATGGTATGATGAATGAGATTTATATAAAAAGGAGATAAAATAAATAAGAACGAGAGGCACAATAAAATTGAGATATAAGGCAATCAATATAAATGGGGTACTCGGATATTATTCCGCCTAGGACAATCATTTCAAGTGCAGAACTAACTACTATGCATCCTAACTAATGCATTAATGAGTCATGGAGATCCTACGATATATGGTCCCAAATCTAAGGTCAACCATGACTAACTCTACACCAAGTCTCGGTGGAGAAAATGATCAATCTCAACACCTCGCACTGTATACAGTTGCAAGATGCTCTAGGATTCCAAGTGATAAACCCTATTCCTATGTGTAGACCTAACCCTTTGGTTCAGGTGGAAGGTCCCTAGTCACAATTAAGCCCTAAGTGCTAAAATCACTTCAACACTTCACTCTGTTGACTTTGCAACTAAGCCCCAGCGGAAGGTCGTCCCTTAGCATGTTCACTCTACTATGACCACAAAAAACTCTTGGAACGTGGAGGTAGAGTAAATTAAATCGAAGGGAAAGGGGGCGCTCCGCTACCTCTCGACTCACCCTTGAACCCTCTCCAATCTAGGTTTGTTTAACCCTCATGACGTGTTACCCATCCACAAAGATTCCCAATATAGACTCTCAACCCTAGTGTCACTCTAAGGGAGAAATCATTCAACAAGCATTAAGGATTTGAACTCAATGAAAACATCAATAAAAGAAAACATAATAAATGGTTTAAAGAAACAATATCATCCTGGGGTTCACAAATCCATGGAGCTAGTTATAATCAACAATGAAATCAAATGTAAAAACAAGTAATCCATAGAAAAAGCCCTTGGTAGTCGTGTGGATGGTCTTGTTAAATGGCGTCATCTCCTCCAAAGGTCCCCTTGTTTGGCCTAGGACACATCTTGCCGGATCAATGCCGATAAAAGCTCCCCCAATAATCTTCTTCAAGTGAAGCTCGGTGTCGAAGCCAGACAACCACTCCAAAAGCCTTGCGAAAACCACTCAAAAACCCTAACCGCCACCCTCTTGAAAGTTAGGGAAAAGATGGACAAAAGAATGTTGAAGTCGGGCTGAAAAATGGTTTTAAATAGGCTGGAATCTGGCATCCACACGGGCCAGTGGATGTTCCACACCCCCCTGTGGAATGTCCACACAGGCCTATTGAATTTCCACACGCCCGTGTGGATTCTCTGGAATTCTGATTTTTGGCCGGCTGTGAATAGTAACTACTACAGTACCACCCAAAAACACTCATGAATCCACTTTTCATCGAGACAACATAAACAAGCACACGTTTATGCCATAGATTATGTCACTTCTTCAATAAACGGGTTTATTGTTGAATATCTTGCTATCATTGTACAAGTTGGGATACACAAATGTGACTTCCTTTGTACCCCTCCAAGTCATTGTAATGGCTTGAATACATGGAGGTTGGCACACATTCATGTATCTTAGAGCCCCATTTGTGTCTTCGCATTTGTTGCTTCCAAGATTCCATCAAATAGTGCGTTTGCGATCTACTTTTGGCTTCTTTTCTTAATACTTAGCTTCACAACCCTATATGTGCAAAAGAACACAAATACACATGTATTAACGCTTAATCCTGCAAAAGTAGTGCTCGACATAAGGAAAGAACACTTCGCTTTCTTATCACATAAGCACTTAGCAAACTCCCCCACACTTAAGCTTTTGCTTTTCTTCAAGAAAAAATAAAATATTGAAGCATAGAAGAAGGAAATAATGAAAGCGCTCGGCATTAGGTTCACCAAAGCATGCAAAGAGAGCATTCTACAAGTAAGGGAAATTTCCACACTAAATACGAAAAATCAATGCTCTAGCTAAAAACTTGAATAAAAAAGGACAACAAACCCAAAATCATGTAAGTGTGTGTAAACTCACTCAAGTCAACCTAAATTATACACCTCAAAGTTCTAAGTATAAGGGACTTATTTATCTACACAAAGCGACAAAAATTAAAAACATGGTAGTAGCTTCACACATCATCTAAGGTGGACCTTTCCAATGCAGCTGCTAAGATGGCTTTCACACTTTCAAGTTGGTAGCTCTTTCTACCAGGGTGGTAGCTTTCACTCATCCTATGAGATAGCTTATTGTCTCATTAGGGCATAACTAGTATCCGAATTATGGGGGTAGTTTATACTTCATAGGTGGTAGCTCTTTCAACCCCAAATGCACAACTAACAATATATCGTTTCGTTCTTTCTTTTTGTTTTCTCTTTTTTTGGCAAAATACCACAAGAAAAAAAACTAATTAGTCCATTAAACATCAAACTTGAGTTTCTAAAAGAGTTTCATGAGTGAGTGGTGCACAAATATTCATCGGGCAAAATTTCCTTGAAATTCAAGTAAAAACTAGAGAATGAGAACATTCAATGTTTAAATTTTTCCTAAACTCAAGAATACAAGCATTGCAACTAAGGTGAACCGCCATTGGCAATGTGAGCATGTATGTTAATCAAAACATATATAAAGGACATGGGCAATGTGAACTCCCCCCCACACTAAAAGATATATAAAAACAACTCGAGGCAAAACTAAAAGATAAATTCAGAAGGAAGATCCTTTCTGAGTATACAAGTCCAAAATAAAATACAAAAAATAACAACAAATCAAAGTAAAGACGCATCAAGCATCGGTGTCGTGATCGGGCTCCACTGCTGCTGCTGTTGATGATGATGATGCTGGTGCTGCAAAATGAACAAAGATTGGGAGAAGAAAAGAGAAAAAAGAAGCTTATCGGCGAAATGAGAATGAGAGACTAGAAAACGGCCAGAAAACTAGAGTGAAAACCCTCTAAATCGACGATGCGAAATCGGGATAGTGCAAGGATGTGTTCTATAAATGTTTTGTAGCGAAAGGATGAAGAAACGTAAATAAGTTTTAAAGAAAAACTAGCATTCTCTACATCTACACGGGCGTGTGAAAATTACCCACACCCGTGTGCCCGATCCACAGGGCATCACCACGCCCCTGTGGCTTCTCTGTCGTACCCGAGAAAACTCTAAGTGTTCTACATGCCCGTGCGGAATTTCCACACGGGCGTGGACCTTCACAGGGCTAGTTCACTGGGGCACTCACACACCCTTGTGTATTCTCAGGATGGAAGAGATCTCCTCTACAGAGATCCACATGGGAGTGCAGAACTTACCCATGGCTGTTCGTTTGTCACAGGATCTTCTAGAGGAGCGAGTCCATGCCCTTGTGGTTTCTAAAAAAAATTGCTAAGTCTCTGCAAGAAAACACACGCCTTTGGGGAAATTACCCACGGGTGTGGGACAATCACTTGGCCGTTCACAGGGGCGAGTCCACACCCCTGCGCCTTTTCTTGGTGAGCTCTCAGTAGAAACCCAAGGCCGTGTGGAAATTCCACATGCTAGTGTGTTTTCTCTGGATGCCTTAGAAAAATCCAGGTTCTGCAACAAATTCCTGAACATATAGATATACTCAAAGCCTGCTTCTATCATGCAAACTATACCAGAGAAAACATGAAAACCTCGCTCAAATGACCCACATCTTTGCCATAAACATTTAATCACACATTTACACCAGAATATCCATGAGAAAATCACAGCAATAGCATCTGAAAATCAAGACACCAACACTTAAAGCCTTATTTATGCAAACACTAAACTAGATACTATAAAATAGTAAAAACTTGGGTTGCCTGCCAAGAAGCGCTTGTTTTACATCACTAAGCTTGACGTACCTCTTGTTTTTTTACCTTATGGAGGCTTGCAAAGAGTATGTTTCTCCTAACTAGACATTGCATAGCTACTTCCTTTAAGCCAAAAATCAACTTTCCGGGTTGGAATATTTGTTGGAGAGTCCAACCATCTTAACTTTGGCCTCCAAGGAAACAATTTGGGTTGGAAATTGTCCAAGCTAAGCACAAGTGGGTCATTGGATGGCTTCAATCTCCTACCCACATCTTCTTCCAGACACAAAATCTCTTTCTTGTAATTTGTGAATTGATCAATCCCAAGGAGAGGTCCTTGTTCCATTACCTTAGGATTTACTTCTTCTTGTGTATTTTCAGCTTGAAAGGGACATGACACGAGCAAATCCTCTTGAAAATTTTCTCGCTCACAAGCACAATCTTCATTCACACACTCCAAACTCTCAAAATGGTATTCAGCTTCTTCCTTTTCATTTTTTGCACCAATGTACTCAATTTGCCCAACTTCTTCATTATCGTTTACTACCAAATCATTTCTATAAGGAACTTGAATTACTTGCTCAAATACATGTTGTTCCTTGAAGAGTGTGTCAAGTATCCCTCCTAACTGATGCTCATGGTTTTTAAAGGAGGCTTCATGACATGTTAGTGCGGTCTCAATATTTTTGACACGGATATCGGTTGCTTCAATAAAATTAGCAAAAACTTTTTGCTATTGAAGTGCATCCTCTTCGAGTATCTCACCCTTTTGACATTCCTCTTGAGGTGCTTCCCAATATTGTCCATCACTATTCAACAAGAAGTTTGGGTAGCCCTTTTCAAGTGGATAATTTGTGTTGCAACAAGGATTGCTCAGTTGTTATGAAGCAATAATTCTATCAACTTGTTCACTCAGAGCTTCAACTCGAGAATACAGAGCAATGAGCGGATGAATCATCATTTAAACTCCTTGCAAGAAAAAGTAAGACATGACAAAAAAAAAACAAATGAGAATTATGGAAGAATAAGAAAGTGTGAAATATAATGAATGATAAATAGCTAAAATACCAAAATGCAAAGTGTCTCTAAAATGTCTATTTTCCGGAAACGGCGCCAAAATCTTGACAACACCCATTGTGTGTGACTCGCAAGTGCACGGGTGTCGAAGTAATAAATCCTAAGTGAGTGGGTATCGTATCCACAGGGGCTAGTGAATAGAAACACAATGATTTCTATCTAACTATGATGAGAATAAATCGATGGTATGATGAATGAGATTTATATAAAAAAGAGATAAAATAAATAATAACGAGAGGCACAATAAAATTGAGAGATAAGGCAATCGATATAAATGGGCTACTCGGATATTGTTCCACCTAGGACAATCGTTTCAAGTGTAGAACCAACTATTATGCTTCCTAACTAATGCATTAATGAGTCATTGGGATCCTAAGATACATGGTCCCAAATCTAAGGTCAACCATGACTAACTCTACACCAAATCCTGGTGGAAAATCGATCAATCTCAACACCTCCCACTGTATATAGTTGCAAGACGCCCTAAGGATTCCAAGTGATAAACCTTATTCTTATGTGTAGACCTAACCCTTTGGTCCAGGCGGAAGGTCCCTAGTCACAACTAAGCCTTAGGTGTTAAAATCACTTCAACGCTTCACTCCGTTGCGTTTGCAACTAAGCCCCAGTGAAAGGTCATCCTTTAGCCCATTTACTCTACTATGACCACAAAGAACTCTTGGAACATGGAGGTAGAGTAAATCAAATTAAAGGGGAATGGGGATGCTCCACTACCTCGTGCCTCACTCTCTCAACCCTCTATAATCTAGTTTTGTCTAACCCTCATGGTGTGTCAGCCATCTACGAAGATTACCAATATAAACTCTCAACCCTAGTGTCACTCTAAGGGAGAAATCATTCAACAAGCACTCAAGATTGGAACTCAATTAAAAAATCAATAAAGAAAAGCATAATAAACGGTTTAAAGAAATAATAGCATCATAGGGTTCACAAATCCAAGTACCCACTAGGCGGTTTAGCTCTCCATGGAGCTAGTTACAATCAACAATGAAATAAATGTAAAAACAAGTAATCCATAGAAAACCCCCCTCGATAGTTATGTCGAAGGTCTTATGGAGTGGCCTTGTCTACTCCAAAGGTCCCCTTGTCGGGCCAAGGGCGCACCTCGCCAGATTGGTGCCGATGAAAGCTCCCCCAATAACCTTTTCCCAAGTGGAGAGCGGCGTCGAAGCTGGATAACCACTCCAAAAGCCTTGCCAAAACCTCTCGAGACATTAGCCGCCGGCCTCTTGAAAGTTACAGAAAAGATGAAGAAAAGAATGCTGAAATTGGGATGAAAAACGACTTTAAATAGGTTGGAATTAGGCATCCGCACGGGCCTGTGGTTGTTCCACGCGCCCCTGTGGAATTTTCACATGGGTCTGTGGAATTTTCACACGCCCATGTGGATTCTCTGGAATTCTAATTTTTGGCCGCCTGTGAACAGTCTCTTCTACAGTAACTTTCTACAATACCACCCAAAAAGACTCCCAAATCCACTTTTCATTGAGGCAACATAAACGAGCACACATTTATGCCATAGATTGCATCACTTCTTCAATAAACGGGTTCATTGGTGAAGATCTTGCACAAGTTAGGATACACAAATGTGCTACCTTCGTACCCCTCCAACTCATTATAATGGCTTAAATACATGGAGGTTGGTACACATTCACGTATCTTAGAGCCCCACTTCTGTCTTCACATTTGTTGCTTCCAAGATTCCATCAAATAGTGTGTTCATGATCTACTTTTGGCTTCTTTTCTTAATACTTAGCTTCACAACCCTATATGTGCAAAAGAACACAAATACATATGTATTAACGCTTAAACCTGCTAAAAGTAATGCTCATCATAAGGAAAGAACACTTCGCATTCTTATCACACAAGCACTTAACATTGTCCTTTTTGATTCAAGTTTTTAGCTAAAGCATTGATTTCTCTTATTCGGTGTTGGAATTTTTTCCTTACTTGCAGAAAGTTTATTTTGCATGCTTTTGGTGAACCTAAGGCCAAGCACTTTCAATTGTCCTACTTATATGCTTCAATGTTTTATTTTTGCCTAAAGACAAGTAAAAGCTTAAGTGTGGGGGAGTTTGATAAATGCTTGTGTATATGTAATACGAAGTATTTTTTTTCTTACATTGAGCATCACTTCTATCGGATTTTATTGCTTATTCATGTGTGTTTTTGTTTTTTGTGCATGTAGGGTTGTGGAGACAATTTCAGAAGAAAGGAAGCAAAAGTAGGTCGTGGATGTGATTGTTGATGAGGTTCTTGGATAAAACAAATGTGAAGACAAAAGTTGTGCTCAAAGACATGTGGGTGTGTGCAAACCTCCATTGTGTTCAAGAGAATATACAAAGTAGAGGGGCACAAAGGTAGTCACACCCATTTGTTCTGTCTTGTGCAACACTAGCAAGAGCTCCATCAATATGATTTTGTTGAAGACAGGATGTAATCTACTGCATGGATGTGTGCCCATTCATGTGGCCTCAATGAAAAGAGTGGAATCGGGAGCATTTTGGTGGAGTACTATAGAAGTTTACTGCAGTAAATCACTACAGCAAAATTACTATAATAGTTAATATTCATAGCTAGGAGGAAACAAGTTCTGGAAATCCACATGGCCTTGTGGAAATTCACACACCCATGTCGGTGCCAGATTCCAGCCCCTATAAATATAGCGATTTGAGACCTTTTGAGATATTCTTTTCCCCATCTTTCATCCAACTTTAGAGGCACTCTCGGCTAGGATTTGGAGATGCTTTGTCTTGGTTTTTGGAGTGGTTTCATAGCCTTTGACATCGCGTTCCTTTCGAGGAGAGTTATTGGGGGAGCTTTCTTTGGTACCGATTCGGCGAGGTGTGCCGTAGGCCTGGTTAACTAGATTACTCAATGAATTGACAATCCCCTTGGTTGTGCCTGTTTCCCTGAAATGTGACAGTCAAGCTGTCATTTATATAGCTAAGAACCTTGTGTTTCATGAGAGAACAAAACACATTGCAATCGATTGTCATTATGTTCGAGAACAATTACAAGCTGGACAAATTAGTCTTCAATATGTACCTACACAATGTCAATTAGATGATATTTTAACCAATGCATTACCAGGACCAAAACGTCACCAAATTCTATCCAAGTTGGGGGTGTCATATAGTCTTGCACACCCTCCAACTTGACAGGGGGTGTTGGAGATTCTAGTAGACATTCATGGAAGCCATTATAATTGAAGAGAAGTTCTGAATTTCAAATTCAAAATTTTATTTCTGTTGAATAGAACTTCAAGGACAAATTTGCAGCTGTCACAATAGTTGTGCCAACTCAATTAGTCACAACAGTTGTCACAACAGTCATGCTTTTACATTATATATAAAAGAAAAGGTTGTGTATTATATTGATTATGATAAGGCTTTCTTTCACATGTACAACAAGATGAACTTTACCTTTCCTTCTTGAATCTATGGAGAATTTTTTCTTCATCTCTTTGCTTTGATCTTTTGATCTGGATGAAGCCAGATTTTCAGTTATATCCTTGTGGTTATTGTTGCTTGTTTGCAGTGCTTCATCAGATCTAACACAGAACACAGACTGATCAAATGGAAACTTGAAGACATTGTTGATTTCCTTCAAGTTCTAACATCTTGACAAGGAAACCTTTGGAGAAGACGAGGTGCCTCCACAAGAACATCGATACGGACTATAAGGCCATTTTATCTATGGATTGCACGTTTTCACTATTGATTTCATTGTTGATTGTGTATTGGTCCATGGAGAGCTAAACCCCTTGTGGGTGCTTGGACGTGTAAACTCTAGGATGATTTTGTTCCAATGACCTTTATTATGCTTCTTTAATTGATGTTTTAATTGACTTCCATCCTTGAGTGCTTGTTGTATTCGTTTTCCATTAGAGTGACACTAGGGTTGAGAATCCATCTTGGCAATCCTTGTGGATGAGTGGCACTCCATTAGGATTAAACAAAGCAAGGTTGGAGAGGGTCGAGAGGATGAGTCAAGAGGTAGTAGAATGTCCCCTTTCCCTTCCAACATGATTTATCCTACCTCCACGTTCCAAGAGTTCTTTGCAGTCATGATAGAGTGAAGTGCTAAAGGACAAACACCACTAGGGATTAGTTGCGCAGGCAACAAACTGAACTGTTGAACTAATTCTTAGTGCTGGGGCTTAATTGTGATTAGGGGTCTCTCGCCTTGACCAAAGGGTTAGATCTATACTAGGGAATAGAGTTTATCACTTGGAGTCCCTAAAGTGTCATGCAACCCTACACATTGTGAGGTGTTGAGAGCATCCTTTTCCGCTTGGGCATAGTGTAAGAGTTAGCCACGGTTGACCTTAGGTTTGGGACCGTGTGTCTTTGGATTTCCAAGACTCATTAAAAATCAATTAGGACGTATAATTAGTAGTCTTACACTTGGAACAATTGTCCAAGATGAGCAATATCTGGGTACCCCATTTTCATATCAATTGCCTCTCCTTATCCCTATTCTACTTTTTTTCTTTTCTCTACTTTTATTTGCATTGATATTGTTCACACAACTCCTCAATTGTTTTGACTATAGTTAAATAGCAATTATTGTGTTTCTGAGCACTATTCCGTGTGGATACGACTACCCACTCACTGGGTACTTTATTACTTTGACAACCTGTGCACTTATGGTACACACATGTAAGGGGTGTGTCACCTATCATTATAGTCTTGTAGAGGTCAAGAAGATTATCATAATTTAGAACTCAAAAAATATGGAGAAGCACGCTGATAAAAATAAAAATGGATAGAGTTTAGCAGGGAATGAACCCTTGCTAACTACAAAGAAGAAAATACGAAACATGACATAAAATATGACCAAGTACTGAAAACAAACAACCAAAAACATCATAAAACACAACTCATGCGTGCTGTGCATCTGGTGGGAGTGGTGGTGAGACAGATGACCGGCCAATGAAGGCTAAAACCTCAGCCATGTCTCGCTCAACTCTACGCTAGGATACAAAAATCTCCCTCTGCCCCTTGCTCAGGTACACTGAACTGACGCTAGATCTCTGCTTCTAACTTGTGGAGCCTGATCTCAAGTGGCTCTGGCCTCACATATAGCTCAGCCTCTAACTCATTCTCGGTCTTAGTCTCATGCTCCTGTGACATTCTGGCCCCGTGCACACGTGTTTCTTGATGCTAGGCTAGATAGTAGGTGCCATTTCTCCTCTCAACTATTGGTAAGTGCCTATGTATTAGTAATACAAAGTATTCTTTTCTTACATTGAGCATTACTTTTCTTAGATTTTATCGCTCATACATGTGTATTTGTGTTAGTTTTGTGCATGTAGGGTTATGGAGACAAGTATGGAAGAAAGAAGCCAAAGTAGATCGTGAATGCACATTGTTGATGAAATCTTGGAGTGAACAAATGTGAAGACACAAGTTGTTCTCAAAAACATATGAGTGTGTGCCAACCATTGTTGTGCTCGAATGAACATGAAAATTAGAGGGGCACAAAGACAGTCACACTCACGTGTTCTAACTTGTCTAATGCTAGCAAGATTGTCGTCAAATGTGATCTTGTTGAAGAATCAACATGACCTGCCACATGAATGTGTGCCCATTCATGTGGCCTTGCTGATAAGTGTGAATTCGGGAGTATTTTGGCAGAGTACTGTAGGAGGTACTATAACAAATCACTATAGCAAATTACTACAGCAGTTATTGATCACAAGCCGCTGAAAAAAACAATTCCTGTAGATTCACATGGGCATGTGGAAATTCCACACGCCTGTGTGGATGTGGGATTCCAACCCTATATAAGCCACGATTTTAGCCTATTTGGAGAATCTTTTTATGATCTTTTGCCGATCTCTTCACCATCTTTGGGGACGCTTGCGACTAAGGTTTAGAGGGGCTCTGGCAAGGCTTTTGGAATGGTTCTATGGCTTTCAACACCATGTTCCTTTGAAAGAGAGTTAATGGGTAAGCTTTTATCACCATCAATTTGGAGAGGTGTGCCCTAGGCTTGACGAGGGAACCTTTGGAGAAGACGCGGCCACTCCACAAGACCATCAACACGAATACCAAGGGGGTTTTACTTATGGATTGCATGCTTTTACTTTTAATTTCATTATTGATTGTATCTTGCTCCATGGGGAGCTAAACCCCTAGTGGGTACTTGGACTTGTAAACCCTTGGATGATATTGTTTCTTTGACCTTTCTATTATGTTTCTTTAATTGATGTCTTTAATTGAGATCTAATCATGAATGCTTGTTGAATGGGTTTTGCCTTAGAGTGATACTAGGGTTAAGAGCCTACATTGGTAATCCTTGTGAGTGAGTGACACACCATGAGGGCTAGACAAACAAAGATAGGAGAGGGTCAAGAGGGTGAGTGGAGAGGTAGCGCAATATCCCTTTCCCCTCCGGTGTGATTTATCCTACCTCCAAGTTACAAAAGTTCTTTGCGGTCTTGCACACCCCTTTGCGTGTGACTCGTAAGTGCATGGGTTTGTCAAAGTAATAAATCCCAGGTGAGTGGGGTATCGTATCCATAGGGAATAAGGAATAGAAACACCAATATTGCTACTTAACTAAGTTGAGATGAAACAATGATGGTGTGCATAAAGATCAATGCAAACAAACTAAAGAAAATAAGAAAGAGAGTCACAATAGAATGAGAGGAAAGACAATCGATAAAAGTGGAGTACTCAGATATTGTTCCTCATAGGATTATTGCTTTAAGTACAAAACCAACTATTATACCCCGGTGGAGAAATTAACCAGTCTCAACACTTCACATTGTGTAAAGTTGCAAGAAGCTCTAGAGATTCCAAATGATAAACCCTATTCCTATATGTAGATCTAACCCTTTGGTCCAGGCGAAAGACCCCTAGTCACAATTAAACCCCAGGCGTTAAAGTCACTTCAACGCTTCATTCGGTTGCTCACACAACTAAGCTCCAGCGTAGTTTATACCATAACCCTTCGCTCTATTTGGACAGCAAAGAACTCTTGGAACGTGGAGGTAGGATAAATCATACTGAAGATAAAATGGGATGCTCCGCTACCTCTCGATTCACCCTCTCGACCCTCTCCAATCTTGCTTTGTCTAACCCTCATGGTGTGTCACTCACTCACAAGCATTACCAATGTAGACTCTCAACCCTAGTGCCACTCTAAGGGCTTGCTTGGGAGGGGGTAGATGGAGGTTTTATAAGGGAAGGTTATTGACCAACCCTTGCTTGGATCCAAGGTTACATGTAAGGTATGGTAGTTGAGGGTTAAATGGTGGGTTGAAAACCCTCCATTTAACCCCCATTTTCAACCCTCCAAATTGGGGGGTTTTGGAGGGTTGAACTTTTTTCATGACCAAAATGCCCCTTTTAAAATTAGTTAATTATATGCCTGACCCATATTAACATTTGATGCTAGGGTTTCCAGTAACCATTTCCAAATTTCTCCTCCATATCAAGAATTTCATCTTCGAAGAATCTCCAGGTAGTCAAGCGTCGGATCCAGCGCTTCTTTTACGAAGCTCTCCCTTGCCTTGATCGAAGTCTTCCAAGGTTAAAAGCCCTCTTGATTTGGGATGATAACCTTCATTGTTTGCTCTGCAAAATCATTTGATTTGGGATTATACTACAGGTTTTTCTTCTGTAAATTCCAAGTGACATATGTTGATTCGCATCTTGGCTAAGAAAGTTGTGAGCTTTTTGGGTGAGTTTCTTCCTTTCTTTATTGTTTTGGTTTCATTGATCTTATCTTGAATTATTGCAAGATGACCTTGCTTTGATCCTGTCTTTATCTTCTCTGCTGATCTTTTTCTTAGTAATCACTTTCTTTGCTTCTTTCTTGATGAACTGTTGATCCTGTCTTGAATTATTACAAGATGAACTGTTGCTTCTTCTTTATTTATCTTCTCTGTTGATGAAATTTTGGTAACTTGGTGTATCCCTTGAAAGATTTTTTTTTTCAATGTATTGTGAACATATATACATGTGCAAATATGAGCTTATAAATTGTTCTTGTGCTGAAATTATTATGTGCAATAAATTATTTTTAAAATTTTCATCAACACATGCTTCATACCTAGTTCTTGCATCTTTCTTTGTTAAGCTTTCACATTCTTGGCAGAAACTATTTCTATTAGCCACAAATCATTTAAGATTCCATACCTTGTGAATAAAAAAGAAGAAAAAATGTTATCTATGTCACTACGTGAAACATCTTGCTGGACTTAGTTTCTTGAATCACTTTCCTTTGTCTTCAGTTGTTTTCTTATGATATATTTCATGTTGTTATTTTCTCTTTAATCTTGATCTTCTTTGTATATGTCATATGATTTTTGTTTTGATCGTTCTTCTAAGTTTTAAAACTTTACTAGTTTCAATGAATGTTTAATTCTGAGACAAATAATCCATTGTTGAACTTCATTATTGAACATAATTTTACTTGCTCTTGGTTTTGTATCTGTGTTCTTGTTTTCTCAATATGTCCTTTTTCATGTCAAAATTTAGTATTAGATAATTTTTTTAATCCTGATTTTTAAAGAATGCTGAAATATTTAAATAACTGATTGCTGAGTGATAAGTGCTTGTGCGATATGAATGCGAAGCATTCTTTCCTTATGTTAAGCATTACCTTTCTCGGGTTTTTACACTAATATGTGTGTTTTTATGTTACTTTTATGCAGGTAGGGTTGTGAGGCCAATTATGAAGGAAAGAAGCCAATGTGGATCATAATGCACCGATTTTGGAGGAAATCTTGCTAAGGTTCAAACGGTTAGACATAGGTCGGGTGTGAGATGCTAGAGTGTGTGCTAACCACCTCGTATTTGACTTAGTACAACCATTTGGAGGGGCACAAGGGCAGTCATACTCAAGCATTCTGACTTATGCACATAGAACAAGATCTCCATCAACTTAGCCGTCATTGAAGAAACAAAGCGATCCACGATGTGAACGTGTGCCTGTTTGCGTTACCTCAATGAAAGTATGGATTCGGGAAGTATTTCAGGCCGGACACTGTAGCAAAGTACTATAGAAGTGTTGTTCACAGCCAGCTGAGAAAACAACAGAACAGAGAATCCACACGGGAGTGTGGAATTTCCACACGCCCGTGTGAAAAATCCACAGGGGCGTCAACAGGGGCGTGTGGATCCCCGATTCCAGCCCTATTTAAAGCCCATTCAGCCCCGATTTCAGCATTCTTTTCTCAATCTTTTCTCCAACTTGAGAGAGGGCTTCTGCTAGGGTTTTGAGAGGTATTGGCTAGGGTTTTTGAGAGGTTCTACGGATCCGACATCGCGCGTCGTTTGGAAGAAGGTTATTGGGAAAGCTTTCGTCGGCACCGATTCGGCGACGTGTATCCTAGACCGGACAAAAAACCCTTTGCGACAAGTAGAGGACTCTCCACAAGACCATCAATACGACTATCGAGGGGGTTTTCTATGGATTTATTGCTTTTACAATCTATTTCTTTGATTGTAATTAGCTCCATGGAGAGCTAAACCCCTAGTGGGTACTTGGGTATTTGTGAACCCTAGGATGTATTCATTTCTTTGAATCTTTTTATTATGCTTTCAATTAATTGATGTTTATTGTGAGTTCAAACCTTGAATGCTTGATTGTTTGAATACTCCCTTAGAGTGACACTAGGGTTGAGAGTTCTTGTTGGTAACCTTGTGAGTGAGTGACACACAACGAGTGTTAGACAAAGCTAGGTTGGAGAGGGTTGAGAGGGTGACTCGAGAGGTACAGGAGCGTCTCCTTTGCCCTCCGATGTGTTAGATTCTACCTCCGTTCCTCGAGTTCTTTGCAGCTATAATAGAGTGAATGGTCTAAGGGATGACCTTCCGCTAGGGCTTAGTTGCGAGTGCAATGGAGTGAAGCGTAGAAGTGATCTTACTATCTAGGGCTTAATTGTGAATAGGGACCTTCCCCCTGGACCAAAGGGTTAGGTCTATAATTAGGAAGATATTTATCACTTGGAATCCCTACAGCTCATTGCAATTCGATGCGAGTGCAAGGTTGAGAGGTTATCCAATCTCTCCTCCGGGACATGTATAGAGTTAGGCATGGTTCACCTTAGATTTGGGACTATGTAATTAAGGATTTCCACGACTCACTATTGCATTAATTAGGAAGCATAATAGAGGGTTCTTGGATTTGAAACAATTGTCCTAGCCGGAGTAATATCCGGGTACCCCATCTTTATCGATTGCCTTACCTTCCTCTTTACTTGTGCTCTTTTACTTGTTGTTTTTATTTTTGAGAATTGAATCATTGTCACATATATCACTATTCACTTTTCACTTTTCACATAGCTAAGAAGCGAATTATGTGTTTTTATTCCCTACTCCCTGTGAATATGATACCCCGATCATTCGGGATTATTACTTCGACAAACCCGTGCACTTGCGGGATATACGCAAGGGGACCTTGTCAAGTTTTTGGCTCCGTTGCCTGGGAGTAGGCGTTTAGAGATACTTTGCACTTTGTTTTCTTAGCTATTTCACCATATATTCTATTTCATATCTTCTTATTCTATCATTGTTCTAATTTCTTTTTGTTTTTTTTTTTTGGGTGCAGCTCCAGGTTATGACCCGAGGGAACCCATCAATATTGATTGAAGGAGATCCCGAGCTTGAACGAACACTTAGAAGAAAAGGGAAAGAGCCTGTGCAAGAACAGTCTAATCCAGCTGAGACATGGGAAAGGTTCAAGGAGCTCCTGAGAAAGTGCCCACAACACGGATTTCCAGAGTGGATGATTGTTCAGACCTTTTACAACGGTTTGAACCCGCGTATAAGGCAACTCTTGGATGCGGCAGCAGGAGGTACCTTAGGTAGCAAGACCCCCGATGAGGCCCGTTAGTTAATTGAAGAAATGGGGTTAAACAGCTACCAATGGAATGCTAGGGAGAAGAAAAAGGTGGCCGGTCTCCATGATATAGATGTCGTAACTTCATTGGCGGCCCAAGTGGAAAATTTGAGTAAGAAGTTAGATCTTCTAACTTCAAATAGAGTAGTGGCCATGACTAATTGCACTGGGTGTGGCGGAGGACATGCTCCCTCCGATTGCCCGATCTCTATTGGTGATGTATCTTCGGTGGAGAACGTCGATTTTGTAGGTAATGGCATGAGACCTCAAGGAAACCCATATAGCAATGCCTACAATACGGGTTGGAAGAATCACCCCAATTTCTCATGGAGGAATCAGGGTCCACCAAAGGCCATGGGGCCACCGGGTTTCCAACCACAACAACAAGCCCTCCATGTGGAAAACAGAGTTTCAGGTTTGGAAACCCGAATGAATGATTTGGAGAAGGCCTTGACTAGATTTGTGCAATCTGCAAATACAAGGTTCGAATCAGTTGAGGCCACCCTTCGCAACCACACCGCCTCTCTACATAACCTTGAAAATCAGGTGGGGCAAATTGCGAAGTCTCTCTCTGAAAGGCCACATGGAAGCTGATTGATCACCCGCAAGTGTACAGGGTCGCCAAGTAATACCTTGTGCAAAAGCCCAAGGATCGTATTCCACGAGGCTAAGGAGCTCCTATTACTCCTCTATCACTCACTTTCCAACCTTACAACTCAAGCATGGTATACTACTCTAATACAAGCAAGAATGTAAATAAAACACAGTTATAGTAATTCCAAGGCAAGCAAGAAAATCACAAGAGCAATGATGCTAAGAATAGGCCTAGGAATGAGGACTCCCAAGAGGGCTCATCATGATTTAAGGATGGATAAAAATAAATGGCAAGGGTTATTTAGACGATGGACCTCAAAACTAGTTCAACCCCAATTTCTCTGTGGCTAAACCCTAATCCTGTACAAATGATGACAAGGATCTCTCCTAAATCATATTCCTACGATTGCAATAAGTACATGGAGATCACGCGATAAGGATGCACTTAACCTAAGTTTATCCTCATGGTTCGGAGGGGCTACCTACATCCAATTTCTAGGTATCTTGGTCAAAGATTACCCCTTTTAGTTCATTAACGATCTAGTACAAGCGAGTAGGTCACATCTACGTATACAACCCAAACAAGAACTAAGGATTTTTTTCACATAATAGTTCTAGGCATGAAACACAATGAACCAAACCATAAATCACACCAATGCACTCCAAATGTAAATGTAGCATCAACAATAAATGATGAACCCCCCAGGGTTCACCTACATCCGGTGGCCTTGGGGGTCTAGTGTGCCATCATACAAACAAGCATATCAATCTCAACAAAAACAAGAAGTAAATGCATAAATGACACTCCCTAGTCTGAATGATGATGAAGAAGGAAAAATGCCGGCCGAATGACGCTTCCTCAAGCCCAAGGAAAGCCAAATACTCCTCCTCCTTTGATGATGAAGCTTTCCCCTTGAGATCTAGCCCTTGATCTTCCCAAGGCTCAAGCCAAAAAACTCTTCAAAATAATCTCTTCCTTTCTCCTCTCCTTCCCAAGTGCTAGCTGCCAAGGATCCTCCCTGTCTCCCCTCCCAATCCTCCTCTATATATCACTCATCCTCCCCCCAAAATGGCCTCCATCCCTAGTGGTATACCATTCTCTATGAGTTCAATCCCGGGTGGTATACTCCTCTCTATGAGGACCTCATTCAGGTGGTATACTGGCTCCATGAGGTCCTCATAGAGCTCCTCATTGACACTGTTTGGGGCAGGCAAACTCCACAAATGCACTCGGAATAGTATCTATACTAGCTCAATGAGCACCTCATTGAGCCAGTATGCCTTCAAGTAAAACTTGTTCTCTTCATTGGCTACAGTAATCATCTCGGGCTCTATACCGGGCACCATTGAGGCCGTGTGCCATGATTAGATTCCTGACTGGAAAGCCAACCATGTGCTACAGTGGCAGCTACAGTGATCGCACTGCAGCATTGATACTACAGTACTATTACTATAGTACTTTACTATAGTGAATACGATACAGTACCATGACCTAGTTTTCTTCTCTTTTTTGCCCAAATCATATCTTCGTGTCCTCCATTGCATTTTCATACCCTATAAAACAAATAACATACGATTATGCATAAAACGGGCATCAATTCTTATGCAAATACATACTATACGCAATAAATACATATACTAAAATACGTACATTTAGACACTTATCAGAAGCTTGCCAAGCAATACAGAGACCAACCGTAGAGAGCAAGTGAAGGCGATCACTTTGAGAAGTGGTCGTGAGGTTGAAGGTAAGCTTCCGAGTGAGATGCCAAAAGAACACGCAGCCGAGGTTATAGAGGTAGAAGAGGGAACAACCAAAGAGAAGGAGGTGGCACTCCCACCTTTCAAGCCAAGAATCCCTTATCCCTCTAGATTAAAGAATGACCAAGGGGATGAATAGTACAAGAAGTTCCTGAGTTTGGTCAAGCAACTCCACATCAATATTCCTTTTGTTGAGGCATTGGCCTAAATGCCTAAGTATGCGAAGTTCTTGAAAGACTTGTTGACCAACCAGAGGAAGTTGGAGGAGAGTGCTTCGGTGGTTCTAGATGCTTCATACTCGATGGTATTGCAAAGGAACATGCCGAACAAGAAGAAAGACCCGGGAAGCTTCATCATTCCATGTAGCATTGGCAATATGGGTGAAGAAATGGCATTGGCGGACTCAGTGGTCAGCATCAACGTCATGCCATACACCTTCTTTCGAAAGTTAGGCTTGGGTGTGCCTAGGCCCACTCGGATGACTTTGCAATTGGCAAACCGAACGGTGAGACATCCAATGGGTATTATCGAAGATGTACTTGTCAAGGTGGACAAGTATATATTTTCTATAGACTTTATGGTGCTAGACGTCGATGAGGATGCAGATGTACCATTGATACTTGGGAGGCCGTTCTTGCGGACTTCCAAGGCATTGATTGACATGGACGGCGGAGAGCTAACTTTGAGAGTTGGAGATGACAAGCTCACATACCGCCTTGCTGAAGCCATGCAGTATTCTCTTGATTTTGATGACACTTTATATTTTCTAGACATTACTGATGAGATTGTTGATGAATACGTGCAGGAAATGTTCAATCAGGACCCGTACAAGGGTTTGTTCGACCAAGAGGAGGATTATGAAGAAGTAATGATGCTTGGTTTGACGGAAGAAGTATCATCTACCCCGGGGATCTTGAAGAAGATGCTCCAGAAAATGAAGAGGGCTAGGAGACTCCACCACAAATGCTCCAAGGCTGTTGGAGACGTACGTGAATCGAAGAAGTTGGATGAACCATTGCTAGGTGGCCCCAAGCTCTATAACACACCCTCTACCTTTAAGAGATTATGCTCATCATGCTTCCAAGTCATGGGTAAGAGGGCAACATTCATCTATGAGCCCCCGTGAGGTAAGACAAGGTACGTCAAGCTTAGTGACGTTAAACAAGCGCTTCTTGGTAGGCAACCTAAGTGTGTACTGTTTTTCTTAGTCAAATAATGTAGTGTTTGCATGAATAAATTATTGAGTGTTGGTGTCTTGATTTTTAGATGCTTGTGCTGTGATTTTATTTGAGGTTTTGAGTATTCATCATGCGGTTTCATATGGATTTGGCGAAGTTGGGTCGTTTGAGCTTTATTTCATGTTTTTCACTGGTAAAACTTGCATAATAGGGCAGGCTCTGAGTGTGCAAACATGTTCAGAAATTTTTTGCAGAGCTTACAGTTTTTTCTAAGGCATCCATGGAAAAAGCACGGGCGTGTGGTATTTCCGCACGCCTGTGAATTTGCACTGCGAGCTCATCCAGAGAAGGCGCAGGGGCGTGCGGCGACCCCTGTGAATGACCATGCGAATATCGCACGCCCGTGGGTAATTTCTGCAAGGGCGTGTGATTTCCTGTAGAGTTTGGCAGATTATCCCGAGAGCGCACAGGGCCGTGAACTCGCCCCTGTGGTCGACCTTGTAAACTTCACACAGGCGTGGATAATTTCAGCACGCCCGTGAGAATCTCTACAGAGGAGCTCTCTCTATCCCAAGAAGGCACAAGGGCGTGCACTTGCCCTTGTGAATTGGACCTGTGAATGTCCACACCCGTGCGGCATTTCCGCAAAGGCTTGCAGAACACTTAGAAATTTTCTCGGATGTCTAGAAAAGCCACAGAGGCAAGCGGATGCCCCTATGGGTCGGGCGCACGGGCGTGGGTATTTTTCGCACGCTCGTGCGAGAATGTTCAGAGTCAGTGGATGTTTTCCCCGAGAGCGCACAGGAGGGTGCACCTGCCCCTGTGCGGCCTCTTTATGGAGGCGCACGAGCGTGGGTAATTTCCGCACGCCCTTGCGGATGTACAGAACACCAAGAGGGGCGATGTCTTTTTAAAGAATAGTCGATTCTCTTCTTCTTCACATCCTCCATTCATATGAGAGAACTCGCACATCATTCCCTGACCTCTTAGCACCGATTTGGTAGGATTTTCATGAGGTTTTGCGCCCGAATCTAAATTCTCTCATCTCAACTCGTCAGTAAGCCCTATTCTTGATTTTCTTTGTCAATTCATAATTTTCATCGATGAATCTAGTTAATAATGCTTCTTTTCTTTAATTAGAATGATTAATTTTGTTTAGAACGGAGTTAGAAATAATTGTACGTTGTGTTTTCGGATTTTTGAGGTACGGCCGTGCGGTTTTCACGCCCCGTGGATCCACACGGGCGTGCGGAAATTCCGCATGACCGTGTGGATTTCTACAGCGTTGGTTAATTAACTTGTTTGATCGATCTTCTTTCAAATTTTGCAGATTATGGCCCCTCGATCGAAGAAGCAAGCTGATAAGCAGCTGCGTGAGTCACCGTCAGAGTTTGAGAATGTGAGTTTCACTATTCTAGAGCACCAGACTCGTTTTGAGCGTTTGTCGAGACTGCAGTTTGTCTAACTCTATTCCTTGATACGAGTATATTGAGAGATCTACAGTAGGGAGATGAGTTTGCAGACGAGGTCGAGGATCTTGTTTCAGTAGGTGGTTGGAGGCAATTATTGATGATTAGGAAGCCAGCCATCCAAGAACTCGCATTGGAAGTTATGTCATCATTCGAGTTCTAGAGATCTTACGCGAGTTTCGACAGCCTCGATGCCATTCAGTTCAGAGCACTTGGACACCACCATAGTTTGAGCATCACTTAGTTTTCAGTTTTGCTTGCCTTATATGAGGAGGCATTCATAGACACTAAGGAGTATTCTCAGTTACCGACAGATTATCCTGGAGCTTTGACCCTGCAGAGAGCTTATCGAACACTATGTGGTCAGGGCTAGTATGAGCCGGGAGTGTCCAAGGCCACGTACCTTTCTCGACCTGCATACCGATATCTACATGCCCTCATAAGCAGGTCGGTGAATGGCCGTGGTGATAGCACGGGTGTGCTGAGCCGGCAGGAGCTTCTTTACCTATACTCGATGGTGCAGCGTGTGCCGATTCACATAAGACACATCATCGGTGAGTATATTAGACACTAGGGGCACTATGCTAGATTGGGAATGATCTTCTCAGGCCCCTACATTACGAGATTAGCGCTGGGTATGGGTTTATTGGACACAGTTTGCGGGGTCGAGAAGACGAGTATACCCGCTCCCCTGAGCCTAGAGACGATGAGATTGATGGGCATGATCCGTAGGGTTCGGACAGGGGTTTATGCTTTAGTGCTACCAGCTCCAGAGACAGCTGCGTATGAGGGAGATGATGCTGATGCTTCTCAGCCTGCCCCCGAGCATCAGCCAGCACCGATGGAGACTGAGGCACCTCTAGTGGCAGAGGAGGTACCCCGTACATATGTTTTCACCATCTAGAGCCCATGATCGCTTTGAGAGCCTTGAGAATGCTGTGGGCGTGATACGAACAGAGTTAGTTGAGGCTCGTACAGGGATTGTTGAGATTAGGGCTACACAGGTTGCTCAGTACACAGAGTTCATGGCACGTTTCGAGACACTATAACAGATCTTAGAGTGAGACGTCGCCTCATCATTTATCTTGCGACCAAGGTCTCCTCAGGCCCCTCAGCTCCTCCAGCATCTTCCTCATCACCTATACCAGCAAAGGTGGACCCACCATATACTTCCTCACCACCACCACCAGCAGAGGACACAGAGCGCGACACCGACATTTGATTTTTTTTCCATTTCTTTACTTTTATGCACTTTATTTTAAACTTGTTCACTCAGAAAGGACTCTCCTTTTGAGTTCTTTTCATTTTGCATCTCGAGTTGTATTCATTGTTCTATCTTTTATATACTCGAGTTATTTTGTTTTTATTTTCACTGAACCCCCTCGTGTATTCGTGCAGATGGTCTTGTCATCTTGGGAATTGAGACTTTGTCATGGGCATGGCCAAAGTGCTTTGGCACTTGGCCATGTGAGCATCACAACCCGTTGGAACACTACTCCCAAGGATTTAGCTTCATCGAACGCAACACTAGGAGTCAAGGGAGTATTGTTTTGATTACTTCTCCCACATATATTCTTGATTTATATACATCATGAGCGAGCTTGCATGTGTACATTGGGGACAATGTATAACTTAAGTGTGGGGGAGTTTCATAGTGCACACATCTTTTCTATTGTTCTTGATTGATATACATGCTCACATAGCCAATGGCGGTTCAACTTAGTTGCATTGATTGGATTCTTGAGTTTAGAAGAATTTTCACCATTGAATGTCCTCATGCTCTAGTTTTATTTGAATTTCTAGGAATTTTTGCCCGATTTACATTCGTTGCACTACTCACTCTTTAAACTCTTTTGGAAACTCATGTTCGATTTTAAAGGGACTAGTTATAGTTGTTTCTTATGTTAAATTCTGAAAAAAAAAATGAATGAAAATGAAAAGAAGGAACAAAATAGTTTTCTTGTTTATTTGGCATTTTGGGTGGAAAGAGCTACAACCTATGAAGTATGAAGCTACTCTCATAAGTCGGATACTAGTTGTGCCCTAATAAGAGAAAGACCTATTTCATAGGATGAGTGAAAACTACCACTCCAGTAGAAAGAGCTACCACCTCGAAAGTGTGAAAGCCACCTTAGATGCCACTTGCGAAAGGGCTACCTTAGAGAATGTGTGAAGCTACTACCGTCTTTGAAATTGGTGTTGCTTTCTTGTTGTAGATAAATAAGTCCCTTTTACTTAGAGCTTTGAGGAGTATACTTTGGGTTGACTTGAGTGAGTCCACACACTTTCATGATTTCGGGTTTGTTGTCCTTTTTGATACAAGTTTTTAGCTGGAACTTCGGTTTTTCATGTTTAGTGTTGAAATTTCCCTTACTTGTAGAATGCTCTCTTTGTATACTTTGGTGAACCCAATACCAAGCACTTCCAATATTTCCTTCATCTATGCACAAAATATTTAATTTTGGCTTAAGTGTGGGGGAGTTTGATAAGTGCTTGTGCGTTATGAATACGAAGCATTCTTTCCTTATGTTAAGCATTACCTTTCTCAGGTTTTTACACTAATATGTGTGCTTTTATCTTACTTTTATGCAAGTAGGGTTGTGAGGCCGATTATGAAGGAAAAAGGCCAATGTGGATCATAATGCACCGATTTTGGAGGAAATCTTACTAAGGTTCAAACGCTAAGACATAGGTTGTGTGTGAGATGCTAGAGTGTGTGCCAACCTCCTTATATTTGAGTTAGTACAACCATTTGGAGGGGCACAAGGGTAGTCATACTCAAGCATTCTGACTTATGCACATAGAACAAGATTTCCATCAACTTATCTGTCATTGAAGAAGCAAAGCCATCCATGACGTGAACGTGTGCCCGTTTGTGTTACCTCGATGAAAGTATGGATTCGGGAAGTACTTCAGGATGGGAACTGTAGCAAAGTACTGTAGAAGCACTGTTTAAACCGGCCGAGAAAACTGCAGAATAGAGAATCCACATGGGCATCCACAGGGGCGTGTGGATCCCCGATTCCAGCCCTATTTAAAGCCGATTCAGCCCCGATTTCAGCATTCTTTTCTAGATCTTTTCCGCAAATTGAGAGAGGGCTTCGGCTAGGGTTTTGAGAGGTATTGGCTAGGGTTTTGGAGAGGTTCTATGGCTTCGACATCGCGCGTCATTTGGAAGAAGGTTATTAGGAGAGCTTTCGTCGGCACCTCTGCGATGTATATCCTAGGCAGGACAAAGGACCCTTTGCGATGTGTAGAGGACTCTACACAAGACCATCGACATGACTATCGAGGTGGTTTTCTATGGATTCATTGCTTTTACAATCTATTTCTTTCATTGTAATTAGCTCCATGGAGAGCTAAACCCCTAGTAGGTACGTGGGTATTTGTGAACCCTAGGATGTATTCGTTTCATTAAATCTCTTTATTATGCTTTCAATTAATTGATGTTTATTGTGAGTTCCAACCTTGAATGCTTGATTGTTAGAATAATAAACGTCTAAAAGTACATATTCTGCATGTATTTGTTTTGTATGATTCTTTATATTTATTTGTTGAATCGATGTCCTTTTGGTTTAAATTGTGTTATTTTTACATTTCAGGCCCATTTGAAGCCTTGGGGCCTCGGCGACGCGATTAGGGATGAATTCAGCAACAAAGCGGCATTTCCGGTCCGGGATCACTGTAAAGCGTAGTTACTTTAGCGCTTCGATGTAGCGATCCATCGTAGCTCATCGCGGGCTTCTCGAGAAAACTGAAATTCGAGGGGTCGGCATACGGCCGCTTTTACTGACCCGTTTACCGATCGGGATCTGGGCATATATAAGGCTTGTTAGGGCATCAATTAAGGGACTTTTAGCCACCACTCTCCACCATCATCCTCTAGAGCTTCAAGGCTGCGGGAGAAGGCAGATCTGATGGGCAAATCGAAGGGAGGAGAAGGTTACACTCAAGGAAAACGATCTAGGAGCTCGCCGGCGCGGATCCGACGAGTTCTCATCACCACCTTCTAGTCTTCATCTTAGGGGAGTTTGTTATGAGCTTTTCTTTGTATCTCTTATCTTCTACGCTTGCTCCTTTGTTGATGACGAACTAGACTCCCAAGGTCACCTGGCATCCGGTGAACCTTGGGATGAACTTGCTTGTATAGATGCTTTGATTTACATTTATGGTATTTGTTTGGTTTGTGATCCTTGTTTGGTGCTTTTGAATGCTTGGGTATGCATGAGAACTCTGTATATCCATACTAAGACAATACTAGGTTGCATGACCATTGCCCTAGTGCTAGACTCACCAAGCTTGGAAGGGATATATGTATGAATACACCATGACCATTGGGTATTTCATACCCCTTCAACTATTAGGGCTGTACCTAGGTTGAGTTTCGGCCCTAATTTGAGATCCCCTAATTGTAATGCGATCGTAGGGAGGATTTGGTCGGAAGAGATTCCGAGCCAATACTCTTATTGGATTAGGGATTACCGCCGTGACCATCGGGGTGATCTATTTTTGGATGTCTCCTGGTCCAACCACCGTTGCCTTTTGTAATTCTAGCATCCATCTAGCTTTTAGTAGTCCCGAGGGATCCTCGCCCTGGGGACCTCGCACTTCCATTGTTACTTGCTTCCTTAGTA
This sequence comes from Dioscorea cayenensis subsp. rotundata, assembly GCF_009730915.1. Classification (NCBI taxonomy): domain Eukaryota; kingdom Viridiplantae; phylum Streptophyta; class Magnoliopsida; order Dioscoreales; family Dioscoreaceae; genus Dioscorea; species Dioscorea cayenensis. The sequence continues at coordinate 11,221,876 of NC_052489.1, forward strand.
TGTTTATGTGGTGAGCCTTAGTCCTTGTGTTTATAGTTTTCTCTTTGTTATTTTCCTTATCTTGTTTTAGTCCTATATTTGGTAGACTAGACAGTGTCATCTAGGGGGGAGTAATAGCAGCTCTTGGGACCTAGGGAATATGACCCCTGTGTGACGCACAGGGTATTACTTGACGACCCGTGCGCTTGCGTATTCAATCAAGTTTTTGGCGCCGTTGCCGGGGACTCCAAGAATGCTAGGAAAACCTTTAGCTCACTGCTCTAGTTATTTATCTTTGTCGTTGTGAATATTTGTTTTTGTATGTGTCATTTACCATTTGGTGCATATTTACTTATTTTGTTTCTTTCGTGTTTTCTGTGATAGCTTATTTTTGTTAGTTTTATCTATTTACACAGGGCCATGGACTTTGAAAGAAAACTGCTTGGCGCTAAAATGTATGCACTTGAGAGAGAAATGGAAGAATTAGATGCCAAGAGAGCACGCCAAAGTGATCCAGCCCTGGATTTTCAAGGAAAATTATTGGGTGCTAAGATGTATGCACTTGAGAAAGAAATGGAAGAATTAGATGCCAAGAGAGCATGCCAAAATGATACGGCCCAGGCTTTTCAAGAAAAGCTCTTGGCCTCGAAAATCTATGCACTTGAGCAACAAATACGCACGTACACCGTGAATACCTATGCACTTGAAGAACGGTTGGAAAAATTTTTGGCCATGAGAGCAACCCCAACCTATCCTCAACAATTGGGTCCATATCAACCCCAAGTTTCTCAATTTCAGCCCCAACAACAACCAGAAAGAATTTTCACCACTGAAGATATTCTAGCATGGTTTATGATCGGCACAGAGCTATGTTTTACGCATAATGAAAAGAAACTTGATGAGCTTGTTACAGTACTAAAGAGTGTTCAAACGTCGATCCATGCACTTGAGAACCAAGTCAGGCAACTTGTTAAGGCAAATTCTGAGCCTTCTTCAAGTAGCCCATCGACCAACATCGAAAATAACCCAAGTGAAACCTTGAAGGTTGTTAATTTTAGTGGTGAGGAAAAAGTAGTGTTGGTGGCTAAAGAAAGCCTAAGTGTCATGGAAGATGGGGTAAAGCAAGACAGTATGGATAGCTTCATGGACGTGGAAACATGTGAGGAAGTGGAAGAAGCTCAATCAAATGCAAAAACAATATTGATCTTTCCATCAATGTACCCATTTTGGTCAAGTGCAAAAACAAAATTCCGGGAATTGTATTTGAAGATGTGGGAAGGAAGCTAAGATCATCATTAAACCCACCAATGCCGGGCTTGGACAATTCCCAACCAATGATTTTTCATTGGCGGCCCAAGCAAATGTTATGGGCACTTGATGTTCATCACACCATGGTTGAGAAGAATATTGTGGATAGCATGTTAAAGCCACCAGTTTATCCACCTATGCAAAGATTGACAAGTTCTCAACCAAACTTGTTCCCTTGGTGACCCAAACAACATTTGTGGGTAGTTCATGGTATTTTAAAATGGGTTGAGGAAGCAAATGCGGGTAGGAGATTGAAACCTTCCAAGGACCCGCCAATGCCGAGCTTAAACAACTCCCGGCCCAAGCTTTTTCCTTGGAGGCAAAAAGGTGACTCATGCTTGACCTCCACATTTGCATCATCCCGGAGGGTAAGTTTCATATTTCTTGGTAGTTCTTATGCAACCTCAAGCCGGGATGAACACACTATTTTCAAGCCTCCCTAGGTAAGAAAGAGGTACGTTTAGCTAATGACGTTAAACAAGCACTTCTTGGGAGGCAACCCAAGTTCCGTACATTTCTTGTAGTCTTTTTCTCATTTGTGTTGTTTTGCTTAACTTGTGTTTTTAGTGTGGTTTGGCTTTAGTTGTGTTTTCATCATTTTTCTTAGTTCATTAGCCTTGGTATTATTTTGTTTGCCATGTGATCTTTGAGTAATTATTGTTCTTGATGCATTCTTGTTGATGTTTTAAGTGTTTATTCGATGTTTCCGGCTTTGATTTTCAAGGTTTGATCCATAAGCGAAGTGTGCGAAATGTGCAAAGTGTGGAGAAAAGTTGTTGTGTGTCAGGAAAATCCCGAGGACCATCCTTGCAGCTGCAAGGATGCCCCTCGGGACTCATCCAGAGAGTCTTGAGGACCATCCTTGCGGCCGCAAGGATGCCCCTCAAGACTACCCGAGTGAGGGCATTATATGTGGGGTTTTGAGACTGCTACTATTCATTCTTCTTCCCCATTCTTCTAACCGTTTCTCCCTCATTTCTCCACCATTTTCCTTCATTTTTTTTGCTCTAGTTTGCTCTTCTCCTCCTCTTTTCCATTTTAGTAACAAAATTTAGAGTTTGAGCAAGGTTTTGGCCGGATCCAACCATTTAATCCACCCATCTTACTCTAGGGCAAGGGTTTGACCTCTCACTCAACCCTTGAGTTCTTCTTGTTCTTGTGGGTGAAATCTCTTGGATTTTTGTTGGTTTGTGAATGCTTAATGATTATAAAAGTGTTTTTCTTGATTTGTAAAATTTTTGGCCACTTTTACAAGCAAAGTTCTTGAAATTTTTTTCGGAAATTACTGTAGCACTTGCATTTTCTTGCTTTTCTTCATTCTTTTGATGGCCACTTTGCTTGTAACTTGGTTAGATGATCTCCACTTGCATCACATGGACATTTTTTTTTGTTTTGTTTTCTTTTACTTCTATGTTTTGATTGCTTTTTGTGTTGTTAGTTGTTTATCGTGTTTGTTTTGATGGGTGTGTGATTAGATGCCTCGAGGTGATGTTCTTTTCTACCTTGCAGGGTGGAATTAGGACATCAAGCACACTTTCTTCCTCCATCATCTACCATGATCTTTGGTGGTCACCTCGATCTCATGGACTTCAAGACTCATGCTTTGAGACTCGGGGAAGTTCACGAAACCCTCTTACTATGTTTTTATTGTCTATCTTGTTGCATTCTACTGATTAGGCACATTGAGGGCAATGTGCATCTTTAAGTGGGGGGTGGAGTTCTGTGAACTTTGAAAATGTTTGCAATTACATGCTTGATTACCTATGATAGCTATGATTTTATTATTAAGGACTTCCTAGCTTGGTAGAATGATAGTTGTGAGTTGTACTTTATTTGTGCTTGAATGTAGTTCCGTATCATCTCTAGTGCACCTATATACATGTTCATGAGCACTTCTACCTTGTACACTCCAACCTACCCATCATTTTGACTTGTGCATTAATTTGTTAAATTCTATCTTCAATGCACTTTTAAGAGCTTTTGTGTTCCTTTATTGTTTCTCTACCTTAAAGTGTACTATTGTAGCAAGTCTTTACAAGGGACATGAGATACAGTTTGTACATGTTAAAAAAAAAAAAACATTTGAGTCTATGGCAGTATTCCTCTGCTAGTATAGCATGAATGCGTCTATGTAGACTGTTTTCGAGTATGTTGGGTGGCTCTTGTGCCTAATCAGCATGTGCATCCTTCAGAAAGATTGTAAAAATAAAAAAATTTTTGTGCGATCTACGTTAGTCGGACTCGAGAAAAAGTGTGTATGCTTGTATATATGTGTGAAAGAAATAAAGTATCTCTTTTGTTCCCTTGAAGCTTGCTGCATAGTCATTTGAAAGTTAGAGTTTTATCTAGGAATCGGGAGGACTCTTAATTGAGTATTGAGGGTGCCTTTAGCATCTTAATGCCATTATCATTATGTGTGGGGACGAATAGGCATCCCGGGGTAATCCAGGTGTTGAGGACAAGGTGGGGGGTTATCACACACTCACAGGGGCACTTTAGATGAGATAGAACTATTAATACTTCACTATTCATTGAACAGCTCACTCCTTGATTTCTGTCCAGTCGTGCTTGTGGAGTCCTTTACTTTGAGCTTGAGGTCACACTTTTAGCCGTTTATCTTCTTTCACTTTCTTCTTCATGTTTGTTTGCTTGGGGACAAGCAAACGCTTAGGTGTGGGGATGTATGATAAACGTCTAAAAGTACGTATTCTGCATGTATTTGTTTTGTATGATTCTTTATATTTATTTGTTGAATCGATGCCCTTTTGGTTTAAATTGTGTTATTTTTACATTTCAGGCCCATTTGAAGCCTTGGGGCCTCGGCGACGCGATTAGGGATGAATTCAGCAACAAAGCGGCATTTCCGGTCCGGGATCACTGTAGCAGAGTTACTTTAGCAGTTTCAGTGTAGCAGTCACTGTAGCTCATCGCGGGCTTCTCAGCAGAAAACTGAAATTCCCGAGGGGTCGGCATACGGCCGTTTTACTGACCCGTTTACCGATCGGGATCTGGGCATATATAAGGCTTGTTAGGGCATCAATTAAGGGACTTTTAGCCACCACTCTCCACCATCATCCTCTAGAGCTTCAAGGCTGCGGGAAAAGGCAGATCTGAGGGCAAATCGAAGGGAGGAGAAGGTTACACTCAAGGAAAACGATCTAGGAGCTCGCCGGCGCGGATCCGACGAGTTCTCATCACCACCTTCTAGTCTTCATCTTAGGGGAGTTTGTTATGAGCTTTTCTTTGTATCTCTTATCTTCTACACTTGCTCCTTTGTTGATGACGAACTAGACTCCAAAGGTCACCGGGCATCCGGTGAACCTTGGGATGAACTTGCTTGTATAGATGCTTTGATTTACATTTATGGTATTTGTGTGGTTTGTGATCCTTGTTTGGTGCTTTTGAATGCTTAGGTATGCATGAGAACTCTGTATATCCATACTTAGACAATACTAGGTTGCATGACCATTGCCCTAGTATTAGAATCACCAAGCTTGAAAGGGATATATGTATGAATACACCATGACCATTGGGTATTTCATATCCCTCCAACTATTAGGGCTGTACCTAGGTTGAGTTTCGGCCCTAATTTGAGATCCCCCTAATTGTAATGCGATCGTAGGAGGATTTGGTCGGAAGAGATTCTGAGCCAATACTCTTATTGGATTAGAGATTACCGCCTTGACCGTCGGGGTGATCTATTTTTGGATGTCTCTTGGTCCAACCACCGTTGCCTTTGTAATTCTAGCATCCATCTAGCTTTAGTAGTCCCGAGGGGATCCTTGCCCGGGGACCTCGCACTTCCATTGTTACTTGCTTCCTTAGTATGTTTATGTGGTGAGCCTTAGTCCTTGTGTTTATAGTTTTCTCTTTGTTATTTTCCTTATCTTGTTTTAGTCCTATATTTGGTAGACTAGACAGTGTCATCTAGGGGGGAGTAATAGCAGCTCTTGGGACCTAGGGAATACGACCCTTGTGTGACGCACATGGTATTACTTGACGACCCGTGCGCTTGCGGATTCAATCACTCCCCTAGAGTGAGACTAGGGTTGAGAGTTCTTATTGGTAACCTTGTGAGTGAGTGACACACCATGAGTGTTAGACAAAGCTAGGTTGGAGAGGGTTGGGAGGGAGAATCGAGAGGTACGGGAGCATCCCCTTTCCCCTCCGATGTGTTAGATTCTACCTCCATTCCTCGAGTTCTTTGCAGCCATAATAGAGTGAATGGTCTAAGGGATGACCTTCCACTGGGGCTTAGTTACGAGTGCAATGGAGTGAAGCATAGAAGTGATCTTAGTATTTAGGGCTTAATTGTGGTTAGGGACCTTCCACCTGGACCAAAGGGTTAGGTCTATAATTAGGAAGAGATTTATCACTTGGAATCCCTAGAGCTCATTGCATTTCTATGTGAGTGCGAGGTTGAGAGGTTATCCAATCTCTCCTGCGGAAAATGTATATAGTTAGGCATGGTTGACCTTGGATTTGGGACTATGTAATTAAGGATTTCCACAACTCACTATTGCATTAATTAGGAAGCATAATAGAGGGTTCTGGCACTTTAAACGATTGTCCTAGGCAGAGCAATATCTGGGTACCCCATCTTTATTGATTGCTTTACCTTCTCATTTACTTGTGCTCTCTTATTTGTTGTTTTTACTTTTGAGAATTGAATCATTGTCACATATATCACTATTCACATAGCTAAGAAGTGAATTAAGTGTTTTTATTCCCTACTCCTTGTGGATACGATACCTGCTCATCCGGGATTATTACTTCGACAAACCCGTGCACTTACGGGATATACGCAAGGGTACCTTGTCACTGACATAATCGTGTGATTTCTGAATGCTTGGAAAATATCTCTCACTTTCAGTGTGCGCGTACAGGAATGTTAAAAATAGAATTAATGTAGGTTGGGTAATTAATGTAGGTTGGGTAAAAAACAAGGAACTTATAAGCTCTTATTTGCACATGTGTGCAAGTCCTTCATATTATTATTATTATTATTATTATTATTATTATTATTATTATTATTATTAATATTATGTGCTGAAATTAATATTAACATGTGCGTAAGTGCTTCATATTATTATTATTATTATTATTATTATTATTATTATTACTATTATTATTATTATTATTTGTTCTATCTCCTTGATTTGTTTGTATGTTATTATACCTATAACTGGCATTTCATATATGCATGCAAACATTGTTAATTATTTTTTTATTAGATGGCCAATAGAAAAAGGTTGATGGACAATACTTTCATAAAGTTGTAACAGTTGCATCATTTAGCTACAATTCAAGTTATAATTCTAGTAATTAGTTGGATTGTAAGGCGCAAGAAGGAACATAAATATGTTAGTAATCAAATGACCCGTGAATTACGGCTTCAAGGAAACCAAGTAAGAGATAAACTAATGTCACATTTGCTCACAAGTGATCTATTTCATAAAATGATAAGAATGAGTCCTAGAGCTTTCCTAGGATTATGTGAAATATTAGTTAAAGACGGAGGTCTCCGACCAACTTTGCAAGTGTCCGTGGAGGAACAAGTTGCAAAAACACTTTATTTACTAGGTCATAATGTCTCGCATAGTGAACTATCATTTTTCTTCCACTGTTATCATGAGACAATATTCTGTCATTTTCATAATGTATTGGAAGCTATAACAGAGATAGAGAAAAAATTCCTAGTACAACCGGATGGCTAACAAATCCCGTCAGAAATTTTCAGCAGCAGTAGATTCTATCCATATTGAATTGTATCACAATTATGCATGCGGTGTGATTAAAATATTAAATTTATCTTAGGATTGTATTGGTGCAATTGATGGAACATATATTCATGTAAAAGTTTCCAATACCGACGCCCCTAGGTATCGTGGAAGGAAGGAATACCCAACACAAAATGTGTTGGCTGCATACACATTCGATTTAAAATTCTCGTATGTATTACCTAGATGGGAAGGCACAACCTCTGATTCGAGAATTATGAAAAATGCGTTAAAGTAGAGCTTCTCCGCTAAAAATTCCTAAAGGTACTTTTTTATAAGCTATAAAATTTTATTAAAGCCCATATAAACTTAGACAATGAAATAACATTGTCCATTTAATGTTTAGGAAAATATTATCTTGTGGATGTTGGATTCATGTTAAGAACAGGGCTTATTACACCAACTGAGAAAAGTCTCTAAGTTATTCACACGTCCACATGGGCGTGGATCATCATAGGGCCTGTTCACAGGGGCATCCACACGTCCCTATACCTTCTCAGGATAGAGGAGAGTTACTCGGCAATGATCCCCATGGGCATGTCAAAATTATCCACGCCTATGTGATGGTCACAGGATCATCTACAGGGGCAGCCGCACGCCCCTGTGTTCTCTCGGGATGAGCTCTGAACGCAAACACACGCCCATATAGAAATTCCACATGGCCGTATGTCTTCTCTGAACGACTTAGAAAAATCTAAAGGCTTTGGAGAAAATTCCTGAACATATATACACACTAAGAGCCTGCCTTAGAATGGAGCATTAACTAGAGAAAACAATTAAAACACGCTCAAATGACAAGAACTTCACCACACACATTAAAGCACATAATAACACCAAAATATCCATGAGAAAACTCATAGCTATAGCATCTAAAAGATCAAGACACCAACACTCAAAGCTTTATTCATGCACACACTAACTAAAACCTAGAAAAATAGTAAAGACTTGGGTTGCCTCCAATAAAGCACTTGTTTAACATCACTTAGCTTGATGTACCTTGCCTTACCTCACGTGGGCTCATAGATGAAGGTTTCCCTCTTACCCCTAACTTGAAAGCATGATGCACATAGTCTTTTGAGGGTAGAGGAAGATTTATCGAGCTTGGTACCGCACAAGGATTCATCAACCTTGATCTGTTCTTACACATTCCATATAGCCTTACGGCATTTCTTGTGGCGTCTCCTTGCTCGCTTCATCTTTGGGAGCACTTTCTTCATGATCCTCAGAGTAGATGGTACCTTCTCCTCTAGACCAATCATCATCACGTCTTCATTATCAACCTCTTGGTCTAGTAACCCCTCATACAGGTCCGGATTCAACATTTCCTGCACATATTCATCAATTAGTCCATCTGTAGTGTCAAGGAAATAAAGAGTATCATCAAAGTCAAGAAAATTTCGCATGGCTTCGGCGAGGTGGTAGGTCAACTTGTCATCGCCAGCCCTCAGTGTCAACTCTCCAGTGTCTTTGTCAATAAATGCCTTGGAAGTGAGCAAGAATGGCCTCCCAAGTATCAAAGGAACATTTACATCCTCATCGACATCCAACACTATGAAGTCTATAGGAAATATATACTTGTCGACCTTGACAAGCACGTCTTCAATGATACCCCTCAGATGTCTCACCGTTTGGTCCTCCAATTGTAATGTCATCCGAGTGGGCCTAGGCTCCCCCAAGCCTAGCTTCTGAAAGAAAGAGTATGGCATGACATCGATACTATCCTTTGAATCTGCCAATGCCATTTCTTCACCCATATTACCAATGCTGCACGGGATGACGAAGCTTCCGGGGTCCTTCTTCTTGTTTGGCATATTCTTTTGCAACACCACCAAACAAGAGGCATCTAAGATCACCGATGCACTTTTCTCCAACTTCCTCTTGTTTGTCAAAAGATCTTTTAAAAACTTTGCATACCGAGGCATTTGAGACAACATCTCCACAAAAGAAATATTGATGTGCAATTGCTTAAGGCCTTGTTTGGATTAGCTTTTGGAAAATCCAAAAGTGCTTTTTTATAAGTTAAGCACTTCTGGGTTCCAAAAATGTTGTTTGTATTGGATTTTCTGAAAAAGCGAAAGTTGTAAATAAAGCTGAAAAACAGCTTTTTTCAAAAGCTAGTCATTACCAGCTTATGGAAAAAAGCAATTTCTTAGCTTATTTTTACAGCTTCTACTTCTACATAAAAGCTAATCCAAACAAAAAATATAAAAACTGCTTAACTGACTCTGGAGAAACACTTATTTTCAAAACCACTTCTACTAAACAAAAAAAAAAAGCACTTTTTTGATAAGCCAATCCAAACAAGGCCTAAATATACCAAAGATCTTCTTGTATTGTTCATCATTTTGGTCGTTCTTCAATCTTGAAGGGTAAGGGATTCTTGATCTATAAGGTGGGGGTCCCATCTCCTTCTCTTTGTTTGGTCTTTCCTCAACCTCCATGACCTCAGGTGCTTTGACATTGGTCTTCTCACTATTAGATCTACATTAAACTTCACGACCACTCCTCAAAGTGATCGCCTTCACATATTCCCTTGGATTAGTTTCAGTGTTTCTAGGTAGAATCCCTTGAGATCTCTCTGATAGAGACTTCACAATTTGACTTAGTTGATTCTCTAGATTGTGTAGTGAAGCGGTGTGGTTGCGATGTAACTTGATTGCTTCCCCGCAAGTGTACGGGATCGCCAAGTAATACTTTGTGTGAAGACACGAGGATTGTATTCCACGGGGCTAAGGATCTCCTATTACTCCTTCTCGAGCTATTATCTAGCCTAAGATCTCAAGTGATGGGTTTTACTCTAATAGGTGCAATTAAAACTAAAACAAGATTAAAACAATATTATGAACAAATTAGAGAGAACAAGCAATAAGCAAGCAAGATAATCGATGAAATGCAAAGGCCTATGGATGTGGATCCCCTTGAGGGGTTATCATGCAACATGGATGATGATCTAAAGATGCAAGGGTAAATTGGACCATGAGATTCCAAGATTAGAACAACCCCAATTTCTCGGCGATTGAACCCTAATCCCATACGAACATAGATAGGAATTTCTTCCAAAATCTACATTCCTACGATTGCATTAAGTATAAGGAAATCTCGCTTAGGAATAAACCTACTCTTCTTCGGATTAAACCTACATGGAGGGCTACCAAACACCCGATTTCTCGGCGTGATGATACAAGTATCCCCTTCTAATCCATTCATGACCTAATACATGCGAGCAAGTCACATCTACATGCATCATTCATAAAAGAGCTACGGATTTCTCCTTGGTGTAACACTTAGCATGAAAACAATGGATTAGATCTCAAAAATACCCAAGCATAGAATTAACAAGTAATCATCCAAAAATACATGATAAAAACCCCCCAAGGTTCACCAACACCCGGTGGCCTTGGGGGGTCTAGTATGTCATCATCTCATAACAAAGCATACAATCAAGCAAAAACATGAAACAAAGACATAGTATGACACTCCCTAGATGAAATGGTGAAGGATGAGGCGAGAATATGCCGAATGAGCGCTTCCCCGCCAAAGGAATGCCGAATGACGCTTCCTCTAGCCGCGGTTCTCCTTCCTTCAAGTCATGATCGATCTCCCCTTTGAATGATGTTGCCTTCTTGCCTTGAGAGCCTTGGACCTTGGGCTTGAATGATCTTCTAGCTTTCTTGCCCTTCTTCTCCTCCCACAAGGTCGCCCAAAATCTCCCAAATGATCTCCCAAAAAGTCGGCCAGACAAAAAGTCTCCTCTAATCAGCCCTAAAAGTGAGTATATATACCCCCGAGGGCATATGGGCCGTATAGGGGAGTCGTATGGGGGTCGTATAGCACTCAAAAACCCTAGATTCACGTTCCATACGGGGTGCATATGGCCTCCATACGGCCCCGTATATTGGGTAGTATGGAAATCTGGACAGAACACAAAATCAATCCACTTTACTGATTGCATACGGCCCCCATCTTGGGTAGTATGGGGTTAGTATGAAAATTCTGTTTTCTTCTCTTTTTGCCAAAATGATATCTTCTTGTTCTCCATGGCTTCCATATGCCCTACAAAGCAAATAATAGAGCGATTAACGCTGAAACGGGCATCAAACCTCACAAAATACATGCAAAGTGCATACGATACATATATGAAAACACCTACATTTGGACACTTATCAAACATCCCCACACTTAAGCGTTGCTCGTCCCCAAGCAAACAACTCATGAAAAAAACAAAGAGGCGAGAAGTGGCTAAATGCAATACCTCGGCTCAAGCAAATATAAGATTCCAAAAAGCAAAGGATAATGAAACATAGATGTTGAGTTATAGTCATTAAGCATAATAAAAATATCCTGTCTCACCCCTAATATGTATGTGCGTGTAAGTGAATCCTTTATCTCATTTGCCCTGATCCGGTCTAGCTCAAGGACTTCAATCGAGTCAGACTCTAGATGCTAATCACTCCACATACAAAGAATACTAAGTCTTAAACTACTAAGTGCTACTTCAATGGTCAAGTAAGATTCTTCTAATTCTATAGCTTGAAACTAAATCCTTTTTCTTTTCAAAACCTTTGGTAGGTACTCAAAAAGATCACTAGGGTTTTTTTATTTTCATCTCATTATTCAACATCCGAGTCCGACTAACGTAGAGCTGCATCAAAATCATTTTTGAAAATCTTTCGGAGGATGCACATCTCTGGTTAGGCACAAGAGCCACCCAACTACTCGATTCAGGTCTACATAGGCGCATTCATGCTTCATTAGCAGGAGGAATCTCGACATAGACTCATTTCACTTTCACTCTCACCCTAGATCACATCTTCGAGTACACTACATGCCACAAAAACTCGGATTAGCTCAACAAGACTTAGAAGTTCTTAAGAAAACATTGAAGGATAGAACTTAGTGTTCTAAGGCCAAGTACTCAAAGTAGTGTGTTAAGCATACAAGAGAGTTAGAGTAGTCACATTGGCTATTCCCAGGGCATCGACAAAAAATTCAGTACACAAGACAATACTATGGGGTGAAATAGGATTCAATAAAGCATAAAAACAAGTAACTCACATCCATTATTAGTCCAAGCTAAAAGAATCTTACAAGAATGAATAAAGCCATCATTGGTAACACTAGCATGTAAACAATGTTCCTAAAACATGAAATGCACCCATCCCCACACTTAGTGTTGTACATTGCCCTCAATGTACACTAATCATGAAAAACATGCAAGAAGGGCCAATGCAAATAATAATAGAGGAGGGTGAAAAACAAAACTTCCCTGGTTTATCTTGTGTTCGTCGTGAGGTGGGACTCGACAAAAGGTGTGGTGAGCAACACATGTCTCGTCCGACCTCCATTAAAAACTACGAAAGCTCACAAAATTCCCTCAATGCCCTGCAAGGCAAAAAGGGGGCATCATCATTCCATAAAGATTTTAAAAAAATATAAGCACAAGGAAAAAACTAGGGAGTAGTCAACAAAACACAAAGATGAAAATAACATAGAGTTCGACAACACAAGTCGGTAGGGCAGAACCAAGCCAACTCAACAAAATACAACAAAAATACAAAACAAAGCAAACTAAAGTAAATGCTAGGTGTCCATGCTCATCCTTGTCCTTAGAATTAAGTCTCTCATAACAAAATGACATCTTGTTCCATGTGGTCACCCCGTGTGGTGTAAATATCACTTCATGGTTTCTTGTTAATTTCTTCATCCCCAAAAATTCCTACAAACCATGAAAAAAACTCAATCAAGCATAGAGGAATCCAATATGATTCAAAAATGTAGTGTAAGAGATGAAGAAACAATGAAAATTATGATGTATAGTGTCCATACGGCCGTATGGGGGGCCGTATGAGTTCTTGTTCATTTCGACGAGAACCTCCCCAAAAAAACATGAAAAATCGAAAAATTGTTTTTACATAAATTTCAAGGGAGACTTCATCCATAATAATCACACCATCCAAAACCAAGCAAAATGCTAAAGAAACTCCACATAAAAGCTCCAAGAATGCCCAAGAAATGAAAAGAGATAAAAACTAGGGCATTGAAAAAAAGCATACCGACGTAAATCTTGAGAAAAACAAGCATTTAAACTCGAGGGAAAAACTACTAGATCGACGTCTCAAATGGATGAGGAGAAGATTTAGGAAGAAAAATGAGGAGATTTCGGCCAAGAAATGAGTGAGAAAAGAAGAGAAAAAAAGTCGGTGGAGAAAAGAGAGAAAAGAAGAGAATGGAAGAAGGAGAAGAGAGAGAAGAGAGATGAGGGTTAAATGGGCAAGAACCGGGCCATACGGCCCCCATACGGCCCGTATGGGGGCCGTATGGCATGAAAAGCTTCTCGGGCATTCTGGATGGCATCCCAGACGGCCCAGTATGGGGGCCGTATGGGGGGCCGTCTGAGATGGCACAGAGCCTCGGAATTGCTCTGTGTTCATCTCAGACGACCTCCATACGGTCTAGTAAGGTCGTAAACCTTTTTAAACTCACTCAAAAACTTCGAAAACCTGCTCCAAATGATGTAAACATGGTATGGCAAGGTCGAAAGGCTTCTCCAAAAAAATGAATGAAATGAATAAAAGCGACGATCTAGTGCATGGATTAACACCTAAACATGAGTTTCTCAAGAAGTTGCACAAATATACCACAATTAAAACGATAGAGCATTGTGCCAAGTGTGTGAGCATGAACTTATTCAAAAACAAACAAGTCTAAGAAATACGAGAATTGAAATGAACTAAGAACTAAAAATACGGAAAAAAATGCAAAGCAAAAGCCACCCGAACGCTTGGGTTGCCTCCCAAGAAGCGCTTGTTTAACGTCCACGAGCCCTGACGTACCTCATTCCTTACCTCATGGGGGCTCAAAGAGTTTGATGCCATCCCCAGTTTCCTTTGTAGCATTGTTTTGTCCCGGCAAATTCATTGATAACATTGAAAAGACCTCAAATTGTTCATGAGTAGAGAGGGTGAAAAAAATTTTACCTTTCCTCCATGAGAAGTAGGGTGATGAGGTTTGTTACCTTTCTTCTTTCTCCCATGAATCTCCCTCCACATCTTCTTGACAAATGACTCTTTTTTTTCTTTTTCCTTAGCATGAGTGCAGGGGCACCCTCTCTTTTTAGTTGCTTCAAATTATGAATTTGAGGGTGTTGGTGAGAGCTCTCCTTGTTCTTCATTCTCCAACTCTCCCAAGTATTCATCCAAGGGATTTATAGAGAGCACCTCCTGCACACAATTAGAAATCAATCTATCAGTTTCATCAACAAAGTAAAGTGTGTCATCATGATCTAAAGAATGTTTCATGGCGGCCGGCAAAGTGTACACCACTTCCTCATCTCCGACTCTTAATGTTAACTTTCCTCCTTTTTAAGTCAATCAAGGCACCGAGGTCTTTGAGGAATGTCGACCAAGAATCGAGTGGTATCTCCACGTCTTCATCTATGTCCATGATGACGAAATCCACAGGGAAAAAAACAAATTTGTCCACTCGGACAATTACATCTTCAACAATCCCACGAGGCTTTCTTGTTGATCGATCCGCCAATTGTAAGGTCATCCTCGTGGGCCTCAACTCATCCAAACCAAGTTTCAAATACATGGTGTATGGCATGAGCGTTTATGCTAGCCCCGAATCCGCTAGAGCATTTTTCTTGGATTCCACCTTCAAGCAAGCACGGGATAATGAAGCTTCCCGGATCTTTCAACTTTTGTGGGAGCTTCTTTTCGAGAATGGCCGAGCAATTCCCCGTAAGTGCAACTGTGCCCTCTTCCTCCAACTTTCTCTTGTTCGTGAGGAGCTCTTTTAAAAACTTGGCATATTTTGGCATTTGAGTCAACGCTTCAACTATCGGGATGTTCAAATGGAGTTGTTTGAAGATGCTCATGAATTTTCTGAAGTGAACATCCTCCTTCTCATGCTTCAATCTGGTTGGATAAGGGATTGGAGGCTTATACTCGGATGATTTTGTTGGTCCTTGTTGTTGGAAATTGTCATTTCTTCCCTGATTTTTGTCTTCACTGTTTTCTTCAACTAGCTTGGGGTCTTCCCCGGAGGCTACCCCACTTTTCTTGACACTTGGGTCAACTTCGACCCTTGTCTCCACTTGTTTCCCACTTCTAAGAGCAATGGCCTTTAAGTGCTCCCTTGGATTTTCTTCCGTGTTACTCGGAAGACACCCTAGGGGAAGTTCAGAATTTGCCTTCATGAGTTCCCCTACTCGATGCTCAAGTGACTTCACCGAAGCTTGGAGGTTTCTCAAAATAGAACCTATCTCACTAAAAGCTGTTCGGCGTCTTTGAGTGAGTTGAGCATTCACCTTGCCAAATTGTGCATCCATGCTACTAGTTAGATTATTGAACACGTCATTTGTCTCGAGCATGAACTTGGCAAGGACCTCTTCGATGAAAAACTTCCTCTCAAAGGCCGGTTGTTGAAGTTGAGATCCTTGAGATAGTGCACCTCTTTGTTGTTGTTGGCCTTGGTTCCATGAAAAAAATTTGGGTGGTTCTTCCACCCCGGATTGTATGTTGAGCTATATGGGTTCCCTTGATTTTCGTTGCCCCCAATGTAGTCAACATTCTCAATGCAAAGCAACGAGGAGGCTGGCAATTGGACATTGGGCTGCATCGTGCCCACCACCGCAAGTACTACAACTTTCAGCACCGATTCGGACCTCGAACTATCGCCCATAAGAAGATCAATCTTTCGAGTCAACACGTCAACCTTTGCGGCTAAGGCATTATCACTACTTACTTCATAAAAGCCCAGCAGTCTTTTTGTGAAGATCCCTCTTGAGGCCCAATGTGATTCATTGCTTGCCATTGACTCAAGTAATTGCTCGGCCTCATCGGGGATACTTGTTGCTAAAGGGAACCCACCCTGCCATGGCATCGATGAGTTGGCGAGTAGCATAATTTAGCCCATTGTAAATGATTTGTACTCGCATCCATGAAGCAAAAACCATGGTGGGGGGCACCTTCTAAGGAGATCCTTGAATCTCTCATAAGCTTCAAACAATGTCTCGGACTCCCCTTGTTTAAAGGCTGAAATTTCTTGCCTCAACTCGCCGCTTTGCTTGGCGGAAAATATCTTCCAAGGAACTTTCTCCACCATGTCCTTCCATGTTTTAATAGATCCCGGAGACAATGAGGTAAGCCAACGATAAGCTCCATCTCTCAAACTGAATGGAAATAGTCTCAAACGGATAGCATCGTCCGACACCCCATTGATCTTGAATGTAGAGCAAATTTGGAGGAACCGGGAAAGATGGTCATGCACATCCTCATGGGCAAGACCATTGAATTGGACTGAATTTTTGGATCATGCCGATTGTACTTGCTTTTAATTTCAAAAGTTGTTTGATGCCACGGATGGTGCTTGAACACTGAAACTCATCACCCGTGAATTGGGGTCTCTCATATTTGGATAAAGTGCGTCGCTCTTGGCCATGATTGTAGACACTCTATCCTCAATTTCGATGTTTCTGTGTACTCGACCCTTCACCAACTTCTCTCAATCTCCGATGCAAAGTTCTTTCAATTTCACTATCCGAGTGTAATCAAAGGCGATGGATTTCGAGCGTGTCATGCACGATGACCTTGCACAAACCAAGAAAAAAATGATAGAGAGTTAAGATCGAAGGGAAAAAGAAAAAAATAACGATACAAAAATGAGTAAAGAATGAAATGGCTAGAGTAATAATCTAAAAGTTTCCTAGAATTCCTTAATAGTCCCCGGCAACGGCGCCAAAAACTTGATTGCTTCCCCGCAAGTGTACGGGATCGCCAAGTAATACGTCGTGTGAAGACACGAGGATCGTATTCCACGGGGCTAAGGATCTCCTATTACTCCTTCTCGAGCTATTATCTAGCCTAAGATCTCAAGTGATGGGTTTTTACTCTAATAGGTGCAAATTAAAAACTAAAAACAAGATTAAAACAATATTATGAACAAATTAGAGAGAACAAGCAATAAGCAAGCAAGATAATCGATGAAATGCAAAGGCCTATGGATGTGGATCCCCTTGAGGGGTTATCATGCAACATGGATGATGATCTAAAGATGCAAGGGTAAATTGGACCATGAGATTCCAAGATTAGAACAACCCCAATTTCTCGGCGATTGAACCCTAATCCCATACGAACATAGATAGGAATTTCTTCCAAAATCTACATTCCTACGATTGCATTAAGTACAAGGAAATCTCGCTTAGGAATAAACCTACTCTTCTTCGGATTAAACCTACATGGAGGGCTACCAAACACCCGATTTCTCGGCGTGATGATACAAGTATCCCCTTCTAATCCATTCATGACCTAATACATGCGAGCAAGTCACATCTACATGCATCATTCATAAAAGAGCTACGGATTTCTCCTTGGTGTAACACTTAGCATGAAAACAATGGATTAGATCTCAAAAATACCCAAGCATAGAATTAACAAGTAATCATCCAAAATACATGATAAAACCCCCCAAGGTTCACCAACACCCGGTGGCCTTGGGGGTCTAGTGTCATCATCTCATAACAAAGCATACAATCAAGCAAAACATGAAACAAAGACATAGTATGACACTCCCTAGATGAAATGGTGAATGATGAGGCGAGAATATGCTGAATGACGCTTCCCCGCCAAAGGAATGCCGAATGACGCTTCCTCTAGCCAGCGGTTCTCCTTCCTTCAAGTCGTGATCGATCTCCCCTTTGAATGATGTTGCCTTCTTGCCTTGAGAGCCTTGGACCTTGGGCTTGAATGATCTTCTAGCTTTCTTGCCCTTCTTCTCCTCCCCAAGGTCGCCCAAAATCTCTCAAATGATCTCCCAAAAGTCGGCCAGCAAAAAAGTCTCCTCTAATCAGCCCTAAAAGTGAGTATATATACCCCACGAGGCATACGGGCCGTATAGGGGTCGTATGGGGGTCGTATAGCACTCAGAAACCCTAGATTCGCGTTCCATACGGGGTGTATACGGCCTCCATACGGCCCCGTATACTGGGTAGTATGGAAATCTGGACAGAACACCAAATCAATCCATTGCCCTACGATGCATACGGCCCCATCTTGGGTAGTATGGGGGTAGTATGAAATTCTGCTTTTCTTCTCTTTTTGTCAAAATGATATCTTCTTGTTCTCCATGGCTTCCATATGCCCTACAAAGCAAATAATAGACGATTAACCGCGAAACGGGCATCAAACCTCACAAAATACATGCAAAGTGCATACGATACATATATGAAAACACCTACATTTGGACACTTATCAGATGTGTATCTCCTACTGCAGCATCAAGTAACTACTTCATGCTTGGGTTTAACCTGCTATAAAACGTCTGAATGATCATCCACTCGGGGAACCCATGTTGAGGACATTTCCACAGAAGCTCCTTGAACTTATCCCATGTCTCAAAAAAGAGACTCCAATTCCATTAGCACAAAAGATGATATCTCATTCCTAAGCTTTGTGAATTTTCCAGGAGGGAAATATTGGGCAAGAAAAGCTTCTACCATCTCCTCCCATGTAGTGATCGATGCTCTAGGTAATGAATGTAGCCATTCCTTCACTTTCCCTTTCAAGGAAAATGGGAAGGCTCTCAACTTGATAGCATTATCCATAATACCATTGATCTTGAGCATGTCGGCCAAACCATTAAACTGTGCTAACTGCTGTAACATCTGGATGAAGCCTGGCTTGATCTTAAAATTTTGAGCTGTAATTCATGGCCGCACAATACTAAACTGTGTGCCAAGAACTGTAGGTCTAGCATAATCTGAACGTTCCCTCTACTGCTTATTTTGTTTTTCCATATTATTTGACCCTTCAACTTCTATTTTAGTTTGATTAGACTATTCTTACACAGGTTCTTTTCCCCTTCTATGAATTTTCCTTCAAATGTCAGGATCTCCTTCAACCAATGTCGAAAGGTTTCCTCGGGTCATAACCTGGAGCTGGAACCAAAGAAATATAAACAAATCAGAATGATCGAAGAATAAGAAAGTGTGAAATAGAACAAGTGATGAATAGATAAAATAGCAAAGTGCAAATTGTTTCCAAAATGGCTATCCCCGACAACGGCACCAAAAACTTGACACACCCCTTTTGTGTGTGTACCGCAAGTGCGTGGGTTGTTGAAGTAATAAAGTTACTTGGTGAGTGGGTAGTCATATCCAAGTGGAATAGTGATTAGGAACAAAAGAATTGCTATTTAAGTATGGTGAAGATGATTCAAAGAGGTAAGAACAATATTGATGCAATAGAAATAAATTAATAAGAAGGAGACGCAGTGAAATGACAAGACAGGTAATCGATAGAAAGTGGGGCACCCGGACATTGCTCACCCTAGGACTATTGCTTTAAGTGCAAGACAGATCATTATATCTCCTAACTGATGTTTAATGAGTCGTGAAAATCCTTAAACACACGGTCCCAAAACTAAGGTCAACCGTAACTAACTCTACACTATTCCCCAGCAGAAAGGAATGCTTTCGACGCCTCACACTATGCAAGATTGCATAAAGCTCTAGGGACTCCAAGTGATAAACATATTCCCTAATCTAGATCTAACCCTTTGGTCCAGGCGAAAGACCCCTAGTCATAATTAAGCCCCGGCACTAAGGATTACTTCAACACTTCACTCTGTTGCTTGCGCAACTAAGCCCAAGCGGAGTTTCTATCTTAGCACTTCACTCTATTATGACCGCAACAAACTCTCGGAATACGGAGATAGGATAAATCACACCAAAACAGAAAGGGGACGTTCCTCTAACTCTCGACTCACCCTATCAACCCTCTCCAATCTTGCTTTATCTAACCCTCATGCTGTGTCACTCATCCACAAGGATTACCAAGATGGATTCTCAACCATAGTGTCACTCTAAGAGAAAATCACTTCAACAAGCATTCAAGATTTAAATTTAATTAAAACATCAATTAAAGAAAAAATAATAAAAGTTCAATGAAACAAAGTCATCGTAGGGTTTACAAGTCCAAGCACCTACTAGGGGCTTAGCTCTCCATGGAGAAAAATACAATCAATAATATAATCAAATGTAAAAGCATGCAATCCACAAGTAAAACCCCTCGTGTTCCATGTCGATGGTCTTGCCGAGTTGCCTCATTTTCTCTAAGGGTTCCTTCATGAAGCCTAAGGCACAACTCGCCGAAGTGATGCAGACGAAAGCTACCCCAATAACTATCTTCCTAAGGAGCATGGTCTTAAAGGCCATAGAACCACTCCAAAAACCTTATCAAAGCCTCTCCAAACTTAAGCCTCGAGCACCTCCAAAGTTGGAGAAAAGATGGGAAAAGATTGGAAAAAATCCTCGAAAACATCTCAAGTCACGACTTAAATAGGGCTGGAATCGGGCATCCGCACGGGCATATCGAATTTCCACATGGCAGTCCGAATCTCTAGGAATTGAATTTTTAGCATGATGTAAACAGTAACTACTACAGTGATTTGCTACAATACTTTGCTACAGTAGTTCGCAACATGAATGGGCACACATCCATGTAGTAGATCGCATTGTGTCTTCAATTATATCACATTTGATGAAGATCTTACTAGTGTTATACAATTCAGAATACATAAGCGTGACTGACTTTGTGCCCCTCTAATTTGCATGTTCACTTGAGCACAACGGAGGTTGGCACACACTCACATGTCTTTGAGCACAACTTGTGTCTTCACGTTTGTTTACTCCAAGATTTCATCAACAAATTGCATCCACGATTTACTTTTGGTTTCTTTCTTTCATACTTGCCTCTATAACGCTACATGCACAAAAGAACACAAATACACATGCATAAGCGATAAAACCTAAGAAAAACAATGGTCAATGTAAGAAAATAATACTTTGTATTACTATTACACAAGCACTTATCAGAGACTTGGGAGCGATTCAAGGACCTCTTGCGAAAGTGTCCACAATATGGGTTCCTGAAATAGATGGCAATTCATACATTTTATAACAGGTTGAACTCAAGCACCAACAACTTCTTGATGCCTCCACGGGAGGAAAAATGGGAAATAAAACCCCCTGAAGAAAGTGCCTGGCCTCCATGAGATTGAAGAGATGGGTTTGTATAGCCAACAATGGAATGCAATAGAAAAGAAGAAAGTGGCTGGCCTCCTTGAGATTGATGTGGTTACATCGTTGGTGGCCCAAGTCGAGTCATTGAGAAAGAAGTTAGACACTCTAACTTCTCCTAGAGTGGCGGCCGTGATGAGTTGCACTGGATGTGGGGAAGGACATCACCATCCTATTGCTTGATTGCTATTAGTGATACATCCTCAGTAGAACAGGTTGACTTTATAGGGAATTTAATGAGAGGTCAAGGGAATCCATATAGCAACACCTACAATCCAGGGTAGAGGAGCCATCCAAATCTTTCATGGAGTACCCAAGGACAATAAAAGACCATGGTACCACCGAGTTTCCAACAATAACAACAAGTCCCAAACATGGAGAATCAAGTTTCAGGTTTGGAGACCCAGATGATTAATCTAGAGAAAGCTTTTACAAAATTCATCCAATCATCCGATACAAGGTTTCAGTTGGTCAAAGCTACACTTCTCAACCACATCACCTTACTACACAACTTAGAAAATCAGGTGAGGCAAATTGCGAAATCATTATCAGAGAGACCTCAAGGAAGCTTGCCAAGTAACACAGAAACCAACCCAAGAGAACATGTGAAGACGATCACTTTGAGAAGTGGTCATGAAGTTGAGGGTAGGCTCCTAAGTGAGAAGACCAATGTTGAGTCACCCGAGGTCATAGAGGTTGAAGAAATAGCACAAGAGAAGGGGGTGGAACCTCCACCCTACAAGCCAAGAATCTCTTACCCTTTGAGATTGAAGAACCACCAAAGTGATGAGTAATACAAGAAGTTCTTGGGTCTGTTCAAGCAGTTACACATCAACATCCCATTTTTGAAGGCGTTGTCTCAAATGCCTTGTTATGCAAAGTTTCTCAAGGACCTCTTGACTAACAAGAGGAAGTTGGAGGAGAGTGCATCTATGATTCTAGATGCTTCATTTTTGGTGGTGTTGCAAAGGAATATGCCAAACAAGAAGAAGGACCTCGGAAGCTTTATCATTTCATAAAACATTGGTAATTTGGGTGAAGAAAAGGCATTGACAGATTCAGGGGCTAGCATCAATGTCATGCCTTACACATTCTTTCAGAAACTAGGCTTGGGAGAGACTAGGCCCACTCAGATGACACATCAATTAGCTGATTGTACAGTTAGACATTCGAGGAGCATCATTGAAGACGTACTTGTAAAGGTGGACAAGTATATATTTCATGTGGACTTTGTAGTATTGGATGGTAATCAGGTTGTCGAAGTTCCATTGATACTTAAGAGGCCGTTCTTGTGCACTTCCAAGGCTCTCATTAACATGGGTGGCGGGGAGTTAACCTTACGAGTTGGAGATGACAAGTTGACATACCACCTCACCAAAGCCATTAGACACTCGCTTGATTTTGATGATACTCTATATTTTCTTGAAACTACTGACGAGTTGATTGATGAATACGTGTAGGAAATGATGTGTTCGGACCTATTTGAGGGCTTGCTAGATCAAGAAGTGGACAATGAAGAAGTTTTATCACTTGGCCTGGAGGACCAGGTTCAATCTACCTTAGGGATCACAAAGAGGATGATCTAAAAGATGAAAAGAGCAAGGAGACATCACAAGAAATGCCCCAATGCTAATGGGCATATGCATGGACATAGTAAGGGTGATGGGCCCTTGTGTGGTAAAAAGCATGACAAGTCCCCCTCTACCTTGAAACAATTGTGTGCATCATGCTTCCAGGTTGTAGGTAAGAGGGCAACTTTCATCTATGAGCCCCCGTGAGGTAAGAAGAGCTATGTCAAGCTTAGGGACGTTAAACAAGCATTTCTTGGGAGGCAACCCAAGCTTTTATAGTTTTTCTAGGTTTTAGTTTAGTACTTCCATGAATAAAGACTTGAGTGTTTGTGTCTTGACTTTTACATGCTATTGCTGTGTTTTTCTCGTGAACCATTGGTATTTTTGTGTGCTTAATTGTGTTTGGTGAAGTTTCTTAGTCATTTGAGCACGTTTTCAGTGATTCTTTGGTGAGATTTTCATAGTATAGGTAGGCGTTGTGTGCCTATGAGTGTGTAGAAAATTTCTGTAGAGTCTGTAACTTTTTCTAAGTCATCCAGAGAAGATACATGGCTATGTGGAATTTCCACACGGGCGTGTGTTTCTATTCAGAGCTCATCCTGAGAGGAGACAGGGGCGTGCGAATGCCCTTATGAATGGCCTTGTGATGGTCACACGCCCATGGGTAATTTCAACACTAGAGTGTGTTTCTCTACGGAGTTCTCAGATTCTATCCCGAGAAGACACAATGGTGTATGTCTGCCCTTGTGAATGACCTTGTGAACTACACACAGGCATGGGCAATTTCCACACGCCCGTGTGAAACTCTACAGAGAGTTATTGTCACACCCACCCCTTCTACCGAGGTAAATGTGGCACCCATCAGTTAAAATTCCCTTTTAACTGGAAACTGACACCCTGTTTTAAACAAAATCAGACCTACAAATCACAATTTACAATTTCACACCAACTACAGGTTCAAATACATAAATACCATGAATACAATAACTCAAATTTGCGGGTACAACCGCTACAAGATCACAACAACCATAAATAGAAAGAAAGGAAGGGGGACCCACTGCAATCCTGGACTCAACCCTGACTAGCTCTATACTCGGTCAGACAATCTAGGGTCCCGCCTCCCCGCAGCTACAAAGACATCTCAGCTGGTCGGTAGTGGCTTAATAATTTCAAATACTTAAATACATAGATATATAAAGTATATAAATACCAATCGCTCAAATAATTTTCCAACTTTTCCAAAAATACCGAATTCCAAAGAAAAATACAATCTTTAAAGAACTTTTCAAACATAAATTCAACATAGATCAACATCAATTTGATTTTCTCGAAAAACACAAATTTCGTGAGAGACCCTGCCTCATCACAATTCAAAAATAACATAAATCTCAAATTCAAAAATACAAAGAATACCCA
Source organism: Dioscorea cayenensis subsp. rotundata (assembly GCF_009730915.1). NCBI lineage: Eukaryota > Viridiplantae > Streptophyta > Magnoliopsida > Dioscoreales > Dioscoreaceae > Dioscorea > Dioscorea cayenensis. Next base: position 11,246,010 of record NC_052489.1, read on the forward strand.
ACACTCACCCAAAGATAACATGGTCTAGAAAAACTCTCTAAACCTTCGCCGTGGCCGCTGGCTAGGTTCAGAGCCGCCAAGGAACTCATGTCCTTAACGTTGACCCATCGGGTTCACCGGGTCGGTGACCCCGGCTACCCGATGAATATCCGAGTCGTGGCTCTACACTCCCACCGAACCGCCCTCGAGTAATCAGCCCGGCCGACACGCCACCTCAAAAAGGTCGGCGCGAAGACCGCCTCACCGCAGAGGGATATCACCAAAACAATCACCACAATAAAAATACAACTCCACTCGGAGTACAATATCCATCCATGATCATAAATCAAGAATACCTCGGCCATTTGCACGAGGACAAGATAAACACATAAGCAAAGCCCAAACTTTTAACACAAAATAATTTGCAAGTCCCAACACAAGCAACAACATGGAAATCCTTTTCCAGGACAAGTATTCACATCACAGAAATAAACATTATTTTCCACAAAGCCAATGCCAAAAGTATAACAATGCATAACACCAGTAAAGCCCAGATCCACGACACCATTCCTATACCAGGAATGAAAACCAATTCTACTAATAATGCCGATAAAACATCTTTAATATGCTCACATGGTTTCGCAAATCACTCCAAATCAAAGCATATATACCCATCAAAAATAAATACAAGAATTGAATAATTAAATCACATATACATGTATTTTCACTATTCACAACACGTATAATTATACAAAAATCGATGTATCAATACTGTTATCATGGCACATCGTAGGAAAAATAAATATAAGTATATTTCGACCTTTATACGTAATTAAACATGATAAAATGAAATACTTAAACATTTATTTCCAAAAATACTAGCCATTAAACAATTATTTCAAAATAATAATAATTAATCAATTATTTAAAAATAATAGCCACTACCAACTCACCCTGTGTCCTTGAGTTCCTTGCTAGACCCTGAACTCCTCCCAAGCCCTAATCAACACCTAGCAGTGATAACATAATAAAAATAAATAAATACGACAACTAAAAAATATAATTTATCCCAATAGAAAAATACAAGAAATCAATAACCCGACTCTAATTGGCCCACTCCACTCCAATCGGTTCAAACCTCGACCATGATAACCAAATTGGTCTCCAATTACAATTAAGCCAACTCAATTTGCTGACTATTACGAACCAACCCGAACCAGACCTCAATTCACTGAACCAAGATCAAATTCATCGAACCAAACTCAAATTCACCGAACCAGTTTAATTAAACCAACCACCTTTGAACCAACTTAATTTTATACAAAAATCCATTGAACCAACTTGGTTCAACCGAACCCAATTCTCTTCCAATTGGTTCAGCCCAAACCTTTAGCCCAACATCTAAACCAAAACCCAAATCAACTTCAACCAATTTAATTCAACCAAACCATTCAAGTCCAACCACACTCAACTTGATTTGATCAAACCCGCACTGCATTAATTCAATTAAACCCAAACACTTCAATTCTCATCCAAACCCAACTCAATCAAATCAATTCTAACTTGGTTTGATCCAACCAAACCAACTTGGCTAACTCAACCAATTCCAATCTAACCATCATCATCATCAACTTAATTAATCAAACCAAACCCTAATCTCGTTGCTACAGTAATTGCTACAGTAAAACCGAAAATCTCATCCTCCATTCAAGCTAGATTCATCATAAATACAATGATTTTTCAACACAAATCAAGCAACAATCATCTATAATCATTAAACATGTTTTTCCTACTCAAATCCATAATTATTTTCATCAAATCCATCAAATACATATATACATGCATACATACATTCATTCATCAAAAATACACCAAGAAAAGCTCTTACTAATTAAAACCATATCTCCCAGGGAGCTCACTCCCGACGATCTTCAAGTTTTTCTCCTTTAAAACCTCCAATTTCTTCCCATTTCTTCATTTTTTTTTTTTTTTATTTTTCTTCCGGGTTATCAGAAGCGTAAAGATGGAGAAGAAGATGAACCATCAAAATCCAGAGTTTTCTCCAACTTAAGTTTTCAGTCGAAATTCACGTTTAGTCCCTCAAAATATAATTTCTTACAAAACAGTCCCTGAAAAACTCACCAATGATCCCTGAATTATGAAATAGTATTCTGAAAAGGTCCTTTCAAATTATCCAGTGGTCCCTGGATTATAAAAACAACATTTTAAAAAGATCCCTTCCATCTTACCTTTCAGTCCCTCGGTTTCATAAACATTTCATGTCCATCCTTTTCATTTATTCTTTAACCCAAAAATCTTTTAAAAACTTTTTACATTTCGGTCCTTGTTCTTTTCCACTTGGGATTTGTCAACAAGATTACTCTGAGAAAAACCTCACTCGCAACTCGTAGTAATACCCCCGAATATTTTTTTCAATCAGCTATCCACAGTGTTCGTGGTATTACAATCCTTCCCCTTAAAAATTTCGTCCCTCGAAATTTCTTAGCATACATTAACTGATATCATCGAATTTCATTTACTTTCTTCCAAGATCTGCTTTCTTGCTAGAAATCACCTCAATAGTAAATAATCACACTCGCAAATCACTATGTATCGCTCAATCAAACAACATGCCAAACACACTTCTTTGGCATCTTCAAGTCAACTCATTTTGATAAAAAAATAATTCCGACAAATATCTCAACCCATGATCCCGATCACAAGACACTACTCAAACTCTTTTGTCTCAAAATGTCAAAACCTACCATCACCCTCAATCCTAATACGCAACTTAGGTTTTTATCCCGATCGGAGACTCTAAATACTCTATCGGGCCCCTTAACTTTCTGCTCACTCACTACTAAACCTCCCGAGTCTAGACACGACTTCTAAACTTAAGCTCGCATCACAACCCGTGATCTCTACCAAACCTGGATATCTCAACCTACAGACTCGATACTCAAAAAGATGTCACACCCACCCCTTCTACCGAGGTAAATGTGAGCACCCATCAGCTTAAAAATTCCCTTTTAACTCGAAACCTACACCCTGCTTTTTAAACAAAAATCGTACTCTACAAATCACAATTTACAATTTCACACCAACTACAGTGTTCAAATACATAAATACCATGAATACATAATCTCAAATTATGCGGGTACAACCGCTACAAGATCACAACAACCATAAATAGAAAGAAAAGGAAGGGGACCCACCGCAATCCTCGGACTCAACCCCCGACTAGCTCTATACTCTGACGACAATCTAGGGTCCCGCCTCCCTGCAGCTTACAAAGACATTCAAATGGGTTTCAGAGTGGCTTAATAATTTCAAATACTTAAATACAAAGATATATAAAGTATATAAATACCAACTCGCTCAAATAATTTTTCCAACTTTTCCAAAAATACCGAATTCCAAAGAAAATACAATCTTTAAAGAACTTTCAAACATAAATTCAACATAGATCAACATCAATTTGATTTTCTCGTAAAACACAAATTTCGTGAGAGACCCGCCTCATCACAATTCAAAAATAACATAAATCTCAAATTCAAAAATACAAAGAATACCCAACACTCACCCAAAGATAACATGGTCTAGAAAACTCTCTAAACCTTCGCCGTCGCGGCTAGGTTCTGAGCCGCCAAGGAACTCATGTCCCTTAACGCTGACCCATCGGTTCACCCGGCTCGCGACCCCTGGCCACCCGACTGAATATCCGCCATGGCTCTACACTCCCACCGAACTCGGCCTCAGAGTAATCAGCCCGGTCACGACACGCCACCTCAAAAAGGTCGGGCGTGAAGACCGCCCACCGCAGTGAGGATATCACCAAAACAATCACCACAATAAAATACAACTCCACTCGAGTACAATATCCATCCATGATCATAATCAAGAATACCCTGCCATTCAGCACGAGGACAAGATAAACACATAAGCAAAGCCCAAACTTTTAACACAAAATAATTTGCAAGTCCCAACACAAGCAACAACATGGAAATCCTTTTCCAGGACAAGTATTCACATCACAGAAATAAACATTATTTTTCCACAAAGCCAATGCCAAAAGTATAACAACGCATAACACCAAGAAAGCCTCAGATCCACGTACACCATTCCTATACCGTGAATGAAAACCAATTCTACTAATAATGCCGATAAAACATCTTTTAATATGCTCACATGGTTTCGCAAATCACTCCAAATCAAAGCATATATACCCATCAAAAATAAATACAAGAATTGAATAATTAAATCACATATACATGTATTTTCACTATTCACAAATACGTATAATTATACAAAACTGATGTATCAATACTGTTATCATGGCACATCGTAGGGAAAAATAAATATAAGTATATTTTCGACCTTTATACTGTAATTAAACATGATAAAATGAAATACTTAAACATTTATTTCCAAAAATACTAGCCATTAAACAATTATTTTCAAAATAATAATAATTAATCAATTATTTAAAAATAATAGCCACTACCAACTCACCCCGGTGTCCTTGAGTTCCTTGCTAGACCCTGAACTCCTCCCAAGCCTAATCAACACCCTAGCAGATAACATAATAAAAATAAATAAATACGACAACTAAAAAAATATAATTTATCCCAATAGAAAAATACAAGAAATCAATAACCCGACTCTAATTGGCCCACTCACTCCAATCGGTTCAAACTCCCGACTCTGTATAACCAAATTGGTCTCCAATTACAATTAAGCCAACTCAATTTGGGCTAGACTATTATGAACCAACCCCGAACCAACTTTCAATTCCGCTGAACCAAGATCAAATTCAATCGAACCAAACTCAAATTCACTGAACCGGTTTAATTAAACCAACCAGCCTTTGAACCAACTTAATTCTTATACAAAAATCCATTGAACCAACTTGGTTCAACTCGAACCCAATTCTCTTCCAATCTGGTTTCAGCCCAAACCTTTAGCCCAACATCTAAAACCAAACCCAAATCAACTTCAACCAATTTAATTCAACCAAACCATTCAAGTCCAACCACACTCAACTTGATTTGATCAAACCTGCACTGTATTAATTCAATTAAACCCAAACACTTCAATTCTCATCCAAACCCAACTCAATCAAATCAATTCTAACTTGGTTTGATCCAACCAAAACCAACTTGGCTAACTCAACCAATTCCAATCTAACCATCATCATCATCAACTTAATTAATCAAACCAAACCCTAATCTCGTCTACAAGAATTGCCACAAGAAACCGAAAAATCTCATCCTCCATTCAAGCTAGATTCATCATAAATACAATGATTTTTTTCAACACAAATCGAAGCAACAATCATCTATAATCATTAAACATGTTTTTTTCCTACTCAAATCCATAATTATTTTCATCAAATCCATCAAATACACATATATACATGCATACATACATTCATTCATCAAAAAAATACACCAAGAAAAGCTCTTACCAATTAAAACCATATCTCCCATGTAGCTCCCTCCCGACGCATCTTCAAGTTTTTTTCTCTTTAAAACCTCCAATTTCTTCCCATTTCTTCATTTTTATTTTTATTTTTCTTCTCGGGTTACTGTAGCAGAAAGATGGAGAAGAAGATGAACCATCAAAATCCAGAGTTTTCTCCAACTTAAGTTTTCAGTCGAAATTCACGTTTAGTCCCTCAAAATATAATTTCTTACAAAACAGTCCCTGAAAAACTCACCAATGATCCCTGAATTATGAAATAGTATTCTGAAAAGGTCCTTTCAAATTATCCAGTGGTCCCTGGATTATAAAACAACATTTTAAAAAGATCCCTTCCATCTTACCTTTCAGTCCTCGGTTTCCATAAACATTTCATGTCCATCCTTTTCATTTATTCTTTAACCCAAAATCTTTTAAAAACTTTTACATTTCGGTCCTTGTTCTTTCCACTTGGGATTTGTCAACAAGATTACTCTGTAGAAAACCTTACTGCAACTGTAGTAATACCCTGAATATATTTTTCAACAGTTATCCACAGGTTCAGGGTATTACAGTTATTCTCCATCCTAAGAGCACACAGGGGTATGTGAGTGCCCTTGTGAGCACCCACATCCCCGTGTGGAATTTCCACAGGAACGTGTGGAACACTTAGCCAAATTTTTTGGTGGACAGAGAAGCCACAGCGGCATGTGGGTGCCCCTTGAGTCAGCCACACGGGCATGGGAAATTTTCACACAGCCATGTGGATGCGTTTAGAGACAGTCAGAGGTGATACCTAGAGCACACAGGCGCGTGTGTCTGCCCCTGTGAGCTCTCCTATGGAGTCACACGGTCGTGTGGATGCACAGAATGCCAAGAGGCATGATTTTTCTTTAAGATCTACTTCCATTTCTTCATTCTTTACCTCCCAAACACACAAACGACGACTCTCTTCACTACCCCGACCTCTAACCATTTGTTTATAGATATTTTACGGTGTTTTCTTTCCATATTTGAGGTTTTTGAGTTTTATCCTGTCGTAAGCCCTCTTTCTCTTTTTCTTTGCCAAATCTTGATTTATCATGCTTAAATTGGGAATGTTGTTTTGTTTTTATCTGTAAATGGTTGGTAATTACTTTTAGAGTGGTTTTGGAATGAATTATTGATGTATTTTTCAGTTTTAGCATAGTGGTCATACTGCTTTCACGCCCTAAATTTGGAAGGGATTCTTGTTAAATACAACATGACCATCGGGTATTCTGTACCCCTCAAACATTAGTGTTAGACCAAGTTGTGTTCCGGCCCTAATTTGAGATTTCCTATTGTTAATGAAATTGTATGAGGATTTGATTGTAAGAAATTCTGTACAAATACTTGTACCGGATTATGTGTCAATTGCCGTAACCATCGGGCTGATATATCTTAGGAAGTCTCTTGGTCCAAACCTTCAATTGCATGATATTCTTAACACCCTTCACACTTTATTCTCCCCATGGGAATCCGCATCCGGACCATTTCATTCCCCTGATTTCACACTCTTGCCTTGTTTTAGACTCTACTTCTAGTTATTTCATCTTTAATTAATAGTTTAGAGCACCCTTTCGAATCTGTTGGCTAGACAATATGTGAAGGGGAAGTAAGGGTAGATCCTTGGGCCTAAGAAATACGACCATCTCATGCTTGCATGAGAGACATTACTTGATAACTCCATACGCTCGCGGACGAGTTCACATCAAGTTTATGGCACCGTTGCCAGGGACCCACAAGAAATACTCGGAAAACACAGATGCTATTGATTTAGCCATTGTTTGTTTTATTTTGTGCATTTGTTTCTTTCTGCATTGTGTACATATATTTCCATTTACATGTTTTTATTTTATTTTTCTATCTTCCTCTTATGTCCTCATTATTGGCTCTTAATGCTGTGCAAGGTACCATCTTATGCCACGGCCCAATCAAACGAATCTAGTAGAGCCTGTTGATGAAATTGAAAGAACTTTACACCAAAGGTTGAGAGAAGTGGCTTAAAGTTCATGGCAACGTGAAACTCAAGTTGAGATTAGCGAATCTTTAGTCATGGCAAAACCAAGGAGAACTTTGTCCAATTATGAAAGACCTCACTTTATGGGTGAGGAATTCAGTGTGCATGTGCCCACCGTGCCAACAAAGAACTTTTAAATTAAAGGAAGCATGCTCGCGATTGTCCAAAATTCTATAGAGTTTGATGGCCTAGCTGATGAAGACCCACATGCTCACTTGTTTTGCTTCCTCCAAATATGTTCCATCTTCAAGATTAACTCAGTGTCAAATGATGTGATAAGATTGAGATTATTCCCCTTCAGTCTGAGAGGAGTAGCATACAGATGGTTCACTTCATTGGCTCCTGCGTTAATTACCACCTGGAAGGAAATTGTGGAAACATTTCTTGTGAGGTATTTCCCACCAAGCAAGGCCGTTTGGCTGAGGAAAGAGATTTCATCATTCCGACAAGGGGGCTTTGAGATACTTTTCGAAGCACATGAGAGATTAAAGCATCTCCCATGCAAGTGTCCCCATCATGGCTTCTCATCCTGGATGAGGGTCCAGATGCTCTGTAATGGCTTGAATTATGCAACTAGAAAACTCATCGATGCTGCAGCGGGGGGTCTTTGAGAAATAAAACACCTAAAGATGCCGAGAAGTTGATTGAAGATATGGCAAGTAATGAGTGCCATTGGAGCACTAGATAGAAACCCCAAGAGCCATCGTAATTTATGAGATAAATGACAACACTGCACTAGCTGTGAAAGTTGAAACCCTAACAAAGAGATTTGATCAGTTTGTGTTTGGTGTAAGCTCAAGTTCTGGAGTAGTTATGTCTTGTGAAACCTGTGGGGCAGGGTATGCTACTACTCAGTGCCCAATCTCTATAGCTTCAGGATTCCCTGTCGAGATAGTTGATTATGTTGGTGGAGGCCCTAGAGGCCCGGGGAGCCCTTATAGAAACACATATAATCCGGGGTGGAGGAGCTAGCCAAATTTTTCATGGGGTCAACAGCAGCAACAATGACCCCCACAGCGATAAGTGCCTCAATATTAAACCCCTCAACAACTAGAGAAGAAGTTGACCATTGAAGATGTGTTGGCAAGATTTATGATTAGTACCGAAGTAAAATTTGTGAACATCATCAGTTCGCTAAGGTGAACACCATTTTGAGGAATGTTTAGGACTCAATTCAATCTTTGGAATCCAGGTTTGGCAACTCTCCAGGGTAAATTCTGAGCGTCCCCCGGACAGCTTACATAGTAACACTAAAAATAACATAAGGGAGCATTTGAAGGCCATCACTCTCAGGAGTAGAAACCAGGTTGAGGCAAGAGCCGAGGGAAGCTCAAGTGCCAAAAATGATGGGGTAGCCTTACAAGAAGACCCTAAGCCATCTGAGAGTGTTGTTGAAGGAAGAAAGGAAAAGCAAGATGAAGAAACCCATCGACTACCAACACCAAGGACACCTAATGTATTCAAGCAGCTACATATAAATATCCATCTTGTTGAAGCGTTGACCCAAATGCCTATGTATGCAAAATTTAGAAAGATCTGCTCACCAACAAGAAAAAATTGGAGGAATTAGAAATGGTTGCATTATCATAGAACTATTCTGCAATGATTCAGAGGAAGCTCCCTAAGAAGTTAATTGATCCCAGGAGTTTCGTCATACCGTGTGTGATTGGAGAGGGCATACAAGAAAAGGCCTTGGTAGATTCTAGGGCCAGCATCAACGTAATGCCCTACAAGCTATTTCTTAAATTAGGATTGGAGGACATGAGGCCTACAAGGATGATGATACAACTTGCAAACCTATCTATAAAGAAACCTCGAGGTGTTATCGAGGATGTGCTAGTTAGAGTAGACAAGCTCATTACCCTAGTGGACTTTGTTATTCTTGATGTGGATGATGATGTTGAAGTCCCGTTGATCCTTGGGCAATAATTTCTCAGCACTATCGGTGCCCTCATCGATGTAAAGGGGGGAAGGATGACACTGAGAGTGGGGAACGAGGAAGTCATTTTCACATTCCCCGCGGCTATGAAATATACATTAGACTACTATGATCCCTTATATTTAGCTGATGAAACTGATATGATTATCACTAATTGTGTGTAGGTGGTCTTGGCAATTAACACCTTTGATGAATTCTTGGAAGGAATGGATAGCGGAGAGTGCAAGAAGAAAGACCCACCTCCCACACAAGTAAAGCATGTAGGCTATGTGAGGGCATATCCGGGGCCGAACAATAAAAAGAAGTCAACCACAAAGAAAATTTGGTGTAAGGTGGACGAGAAACCGAAAAAGGGGATGAATTGCACACTATCACCACCATAGGAGGTCGATCGACTATTCTTCAAGGTGAAGGGTAAATTCCACATCTTTTCATGGCTCTCGATGAGCTTCCTTCTTGGAGCACTTCTCTTGGATTTGGAGGTAAATCCCTACCATTTAATCCACCATGCTGTAAGAACGGAGGTATGTTGAGCTAATGACGTTAAACAAGCACTTCTTGGGAGGCAACCCAAGTCTTTAAATTCATCATCTTTAAATTCTCGTGCTTATTTTAGTTGTTTAGTTTTTTTGTTGTGGTTAAATGTTTGTGTTCGTGAGTTTTTCATATTCTTGTTGTTGTGCTCAATTCATATTAATGCTTGCTCCCTCCATTATTTTTGGCCTTAAATTTAGTGTTCTTTCGTTGAGTTTTATTGCTATTTCGGTAATCAAGAGATTGTAATTCGTATTTTGTTGAGTTTAGAAGAGGGACCATGCCAAATTTTCAATTTTCCAAGTCCATTAGGGCTGTATACAGGCCATATGGATACTTGGGGACATGTACCAAGGCCTTACAGGCGCCCATGCGCCAGCAAGAGTCCCCACGTGGACCACAGCCCAGCGGGCTGTGGGCCTCACAAGCGCCATGCGCCTGAGGCCACCCGTGAGGCTCCCTGCCTCACGGGTGCCATGCGCCCGCATGGCCCCGTGAAAGTTTCTGGTTGTGTTTTTCTAGCTAGCTCCCAGCCCATGCGGGGACCATGCGCCCGCATGGCACCTGCATGGGCTGGGCAGCCCACTTAAGGGGCTTTTTTCTCCTCTCTCTCTCTCCTCAATATTCCCTATCTTCTTCACCTGGTTCTCTCTCATTTGCCTTTCATTCTCCCTCATTTCTTCACAATTTTTCTTGGTTTTTTCTTCTCTAATCTCCTCTCCTCCATCTTGCAAACTCAATCTTGGGATTTATTCAGAGTTTTACCCTTTTTTTCACCGGCTCTCTTCACTCCAAGCCTTCAAGCCCTAATTCAAGGTTTGGCTAAAAACTTGGGTTTTGTTGTGCTTTTCTCTTTCTCTTCAAGTGTGAATGGTATATTTGGATGCTGTGATGTAGTGTATGCTGAATTTTTGGAGTTTTTCCTTCATTTATAAATTTTGAGGAGCTCCATGTATAGGAGAAACTCTTGGAAAATGTTTTACAAGTTATTGTTGCAAATGCTGAATTTTTCATTCTCCTTATTGAAAATTTTGTGCATTCAATTTTGTTTTTGTTTTATGATGTTACTGATATCTCCTATGTTTGTCTTCATGAAAATCTTGGTTTAATCTTGTTTTTTTGTTGTATACGAATGCCGGTTAAATGAGTTTATCGAAGCGACCCAGACGTGATGTGGCGCCTATTGGAGAACCATCCCTCGCCTTACCACAACACAGGGTGTGCTACAATCTCTTGAAGAGCAAACCTTTTGGTATTATCCAGACAATTGAATGTAATGACCTCAAAGTGCTAGGGTTGGCCAGGACTGTGTTAGAATTGATCAACCACGATGGTTGGGACAGAATATTCTCAATTAATCATCCAGCTTACCGTAAGCTCACCTTTGAGGTCCTAAGCACAATCGAATTAGTAAGACTATCAGGGATAAGTTTCCAAGTCTTTGGAATAATGCACACTACTAGGGACACATAATTGGGATGTTACATGGGATTGTATGTTGAGGGATTCAAGAACACACCCACATTTCAGCATTTTCCTATAGATTTCATAGCCACCATGACACACACAATACTGGAACATCATCTCAGGCCACCGCACAAATGAGTCAAGCAAAGCATCTTGACTTCACAATCCCGCTCATCATGTGATAAGTGCTTGTGTGTTAAGAATGCGAAGTGTTCTATGTTTATGATGAGCATTACTTTTATCAGGTTTAAGCGCTAATACATGTGTATTTGTGTTCTTTTGAGCATTTAGGGTTGTGAAGCTAAGTTTAAGAAAAGAAGCCAAAAGTAGATCGTGAACGCATTATTTGGTGGAATCTTGGAAGGAACAAACGCGAAGACACAAGTGGGACTCTAAGATACGTGAATGTGTGCCAACCTCAATGTATTCAAGTCATTACAATGAGTTGGAGGGGCATGAAGGCAGTCACATTTGCGTATCCCAACTTGTGTAATGATAGCAAGATCTTCACCATTGAACCTGTTTATCGAAGAAGCGACACGATCTATGGCATAAACATGTGCCCGTTTACGTCGCCTCAATGAAAAGTAGATTCAGGAGTGTTTTTGGTGGATGTAATGTAGCAGGTTAATGTAGCAAATTACTATAGCAATTTACTGTAGCAGTTATTGTTCATAGCCGGCCGAAAATCAGAATTCTAGAGAATCCACATGGGCATGTGGAAATTCCACATGCCCATTTGGAAATTCTACATGGGTGTGTCGAACATCCACATGCCCATGTGGATGCCCAATTCCAGCCTATTTAAAGCCATTTTTCAGCCCGATTTCAGCATCCTTTCTCCTATCTTTTCTCCAACTTTTGAGAGGCTAGCGGCTAGAGTTTAGAAAGGCTTTCGCAAGGCTTTTGGAGTGGTTCTATGGCTTCGACATCACATTTCTCTTGAAAGATAGTTATTGGGGGAGCTTTCGTCGGCACCCATCCAGTGAGGTGTGCCCTAGGCTTGACAAGGGGACCTTTGGAGGGGACGAGGCCACTCCACAAGACCATCGACACGAATACTAAGGGGGTTTTACTATGGATTGCATGTTTTACTTTAGATTTCATTATTGATTGTATCTTCCTCCGTGGAGAGCTAAAACCCTTAGTGGATACTTGGATTTTGTAAACCCAAGGATGCTTTTTTTGTCATTGACCTCTTATTATGCTTTCCTTAATTGATGTTTCAAATTGAGTTCTAATCTTGAATGCTTGTTGAATGATTTCTCTCTTAGAGTGACACTAGGGTTGAGAGACCATCATGGTAACTATTGTGGATGAGTGACACACCATGAGGGTTAGACAAAGCAATGTTGGAGAGGATCGAGAGGATGAGTCGAATGGTGGCGGAGCGTCCCCTTTCCCCTCCGATGTGATTTATCCTACCTCCGTGTTCCAAGAGTTCTTTGTGGTCATAGTAGAGTGAATGGGCTAAGGGTTGACTTCTGTTGGGCTTAGCTGCACAAGCAATTGAGTGAAGTTTGAAGTGACTTTAGCACCTATAGCTTAGTTGTGATTAGGGGTCTTTCGCCTGGACCAGAGGGTTAGATCTATACATTGGAATATGGTTTATCACTTGGAATCCCTAGAGTGTCTTGCAAGTCTACACAGTGTGAGGTGTTGAGATTGATCGATTTCTCCGCTGGGACATAGTGTAGAGTTAGTCACGGTTGACCTTAGGTTTGGGACCATGTATTTAAGGATGTCCGCAACTCATTAAGCATTAGTTAGGAAGCATAACAGTTAGTGATGAACTTGAAGCAATAATCCTAGAAGGAAAACTATCCGAGTACCCCACTTTTATCGATTGCCTTTCCTCTCATTTTATCGTGCCTCTCTTTCTTATTTCTTTTAGTTTTTTCATATCACTCTTATTCACGCCATCATTGATTTATTCTCATCCTAGTTAAATAGCAATCGTTGTGTTTCTATTAACTATTCCCTGTGGATATGATACCCACTCAGCTAGGATTTATTACTTTGACAAACTCGTCCACTTGCAGGACTCACGCAAAGGGCATTCTCAATTTTTTGGCACCGTTGCCGGGGAATAGATGTTTTAGAAGCACATTGCACTTTGCTACTTTATTTATTTATTATTCATTCTATTTCATACTTACTTAGTCTTCCATCATTCTCATTTGTTTTCTTTTGTCATGTCTTACTTTTTCATGTAAGGAGTTTAAATGATGATTGATTCGCTTATTGCTCTATATTCTTGAGTTGAAGCTCTGTGTGAAAATGTTGATAGAATTATTGCTTCACAACAACAGAGCATTCCATGTTATAACACATATCATCCAATTGAAAAGGGCTACCTAAACTTCTTGTGGAATAGTCATGGAAAATATTGGGAAGCACCTCAAGAGGAATGTCAAAAGTGTGAGACACTCAGAGAGGATGTACTTCAGTTGCAAAGAGTATTAGCTAACTTTATTAAAGCATCCGATGTTTGCATCCAAAATATGGAGACCACACTAAGATGTCATGAGGCCTCCTATAAAAACCTTGAGCATTAATTAGGAGGGATACTTGACACACTCTCCAAGAAACAACAAGCATTTGAGCAAGCAATTCAAGTTCCTTATAGAGATGATCTGGTAGTGATCGGCAATGAAGAAGTTGGGTGAAACGAGTATGATGTTGTCGAGATTGAAGGGATGCAAGAAGAACCTTTCGTTCAATGTGAGGATTGATTGAATGGACAGTAAGTTTGTGAGAAAGAAATGATGCAAGGAGGGCCAGCAAAGACAAATTGCTTTCAAGTTGAAATGGAAGAAGAAGTAAATCCTAAGTTAATGGAACAAGTACCCTTCTTTGGGATTGATCAGCTCATAAATTGGAAGAAAGAGATTTTGGGTTTTGAAGAAGATGTGGGTAGGAGATTGAAGAAATCCAATGACCCACCTATGCTTAGCTTGAACAATTCCCAACCCAAATTGTTTCCTTGGAGGCCAAACGTAAGATGGTTGGACTCTCCAACAAATATTCTGGTAGATTTTTGGTTTAAAGAAAGTAGCTATGCAATGTCTAGTTGGGAGGAACACACTCTTTTCAAGCCCCCATAAGGTAAGGAAGAGGTATGTGAAGCTAAGTGACGTAAAACAAGCGCTTCTTGGGAGGTAACCCAAGTTTTTAATGTTTTCTAGTTTCTAGTTAGTATTTGCATGAATAAGCCTTTGAGTGTTAGTGTCTAGATCTTTTAGATGCTTTTGCTGTGCTTTTCTTGTGGATTATTTGGTGTTATCGTGTGCTTAAATATATATGGCGAAGTTGTTGGTTGTTTAAGCGAGTTTGTTGTGTTTTCCTTGCTATATTTTGCATGATAGGGCAGGGTTTAAGTATATTGAGATGTTTAGGATTTTTTTGAAGCGCCTGCAGTTTTTCTAAGTCATCTAGAGAAAACACACGCCCGTGTCGAATTTCCACATGGCCGTGGGTCTCTACTGTGAGCTCTTCCCAAGAGGACACAGGGATGTGGACTCACCCCTGTAAACGACCTTGTGATAGTCACACGACCATGGGTAATTTCCGCACAGGTGTGCGTCTTCCTACAGAGACTAAGATTTTTCCTGAGAAGACATAGGAGCGTGGACTCGCCCCTGTGGATGACCCTGTGATAACCACATGGGCGTGAATAATTTCCACATGCCTGTGTTGATCTCTGCAAAAGAGCTCTCCTCAATCCTAAGAATACACAGGGCCATGTGGATGCCCCTGTGAGCTGGCCCTGTGAATGTCCATGTGCGTGGAGAATTTCGTACTTGCGTGTGAAACACTTAGAAGAATTTCTCGGGTTGGATAGAGAATACATAGGGGTTTGCGTCTGCCCCTATGGGTCAGGCACATGGGCGTGGGGAATTTCCACACGCTGGTGTGGATGCGTTCAGTAGCATAGGGTGTCATCCTGAGAAACCACAGGTGCGCGCGTTTGTCCCTGTAGGTCTCTCCTATGGAGTCACACGGGTGTGGGTAATTTCCACATGCCCGTGGGGATGTACAGAACTCAAAAAGGCTGTGTTTTCTCTTTATAAATTTATTTTGCGCTTTCATCTCTTCACTCCCAAACATTCTGAGAACGCATCCTTGCACTCTCTCAACCTCTCACCATCATTTTAGAGGGTTGTTACTTGAGTTTTCTGACCGTTTTCTATCCTTTCATTCTTATTTCATCGGTAAGCTTCTATTTCTCTTTTCTTCGCCTAATCTTCATTTATTTTGCAGCACCAGCATCATCTTCACCAGCAGCGGCAACAATAGCACCAGCAATTGACACTAACATTGAGGCATCTTTACTTTCTTTGTGCTTGGATGTGTACATTGAGGGCAATGTACATCTTAAGTGTGTGGGGGAGTTCACATTGCACATGTCTTTACATAAATTTGGATTAACATACATGCTCATGTAGCCAATGGTAGTTCACCTTAGTTTCATTGAGTGTATTCTTGAGTTTAGGAGAATTTTAACATTGAATGTTTTCATGCTCTAGTTTGTTCTTGAATTTCTAGAATTTTTTTCCCGACTGACACTTGTTGCACCACTCGCTCATGAAACTCTTTTGAAAATTCAAGTTTGACATTTAAGAGACTAATTAGTTTTGTTTCTTGTGTTATTTTGCTAAAAAAACAAAACAAAAAAAAATAAAATAAAAATAACAATAAAAATTGGAAAAAGAAAAAAAATAGAGATATTGTTTAGTTGTGCATTGGGGGTGGAAAGAGCTACCACCTATGAAGTATGAAGCAACTCTCATAAGTCAAATACTAGTTATGCCCTAATGAGAGATAGAGATATCTCATGAGATAAGTGAAAGCTACCACCCCGGTAGAAAGAGCCACCACCTCGAAAGTGTGAAAGCCACCTTAGCGGCTGCTTCTGAAAGGGCTACCTTAGATGACGTGTGAAGCTAATACCATCCTTTTGTTTTGTTATGCTTGTAGATAAATTAGTCACTTGTACTTAGAACTTAGAGGAGTATACTTTGGGTTTACTTGAGCGAGCTTACATATACTTCCACGATGTCGGGTTTGTTGTCTTTTTAATTCAAGTTTTTAGCTAGATCATTGATTTTTCGTATTTAGTGTTGAAAGTTCCCTTTCTTGTAGAATGCTCTCCTTGTATGCTTTGGTGAACCTAAGGCCAAGAACTTCAATTTTTCCTTCTTCTATGATTCAATGTTTTATTTTTGCTTGATGACAAGCAAAAGCTTAAGTATAGGGGAGTTTGATAAGTGCTTGTGTGTTAAGAATGCGAAGTGTTTTTTTTACGATGAGTATTACTTTTATCAGGTTTAAGCACTAATATATATGTATTTGTGTTCTTTTCCTCATTTAGGGTTGTGAAGCTAAGTTTTAAGAAAAGAAGCTAAAAGTAGATCGTGAACGCACTATTTGGTGGAATCTTGGACCGAACAAACACGAAGACACAAGTGGGGCTCTAAGAAACATGAATGTGTGCTAACCTCTATGTATTCATGTCATTATAAAGATAAAGCAATGAAATACAAATCAAGATAAAAATAGAGGATAAACTCAGAAGGAAGATCCTTTATGAGCATAGAAGTCCAAAAGATGATGTAAAAATAAAATACGAAAAACATAATGAAATGAAAGATGCCTCAAGCGTCGGTTTCATGGACTGGCTGTTCTGCTACTACTAGTGGCAGTACCAAGTCGAATGGTGGCGGTGGATCTGGTGATTGTGATGCTGGAGGAGCCTGAGAGGTCCGGGGCCTCATAATGAATTGTGAGGCGCCGTCGTCCTCAAGTAGCTACTGCAGAATATCAAGACGCGCTATCACCTCTGTGTGCTACGCATGCTGTATTGCGTGAACCTAGGTAAACTTAGTCCGGAGCACCCCTACAGCATTCTCGAGCCTCTCCAAACGATCATAGACTCGAGATGGAGAGAACATGCGCACTATGGGCGGCTAATAAGCTACATGAGGTGTGTCGGTCTCCATCAGCTCTGGCTGTGGCACGGGAGCAGGCTGAGAACCCTCTATTGCAACTCCCTCAGCTATCTCTGGATCAGGTACAATCAGTACATGCACTACCGGCCCATACCTGTTGATAAGTGCTTGTGCGATATGAATGCGAAGCGCTCATTCCTTATGTTGAGCATTACTTTTTTTAGGTTCTTACACTAATATGTGTGTTTTTATGTTACCTTCGTGCAGGTAGGGTTGTGAGGCCAAGTATGAAGGAAAGAAGCCAATGTGGATTACAATGCACCGATTTTGGAGAAAATCTTGCTAAGGTTCAAACGCGAAGACATAGGTCGATGTGAGATGCTAGATTGTGTGCCAACGTCCTCGTATTCGAGTTTGGCACATCCATTTGGAGGGGCACAAAGGCAGTCACACTCTAGCTTTCCGACTTATGCCCATAGAACAAGAGCTCCACCAACGTGCCTATCATTGAAGAAGCAAGTGATCCACGACGTGAACGTGTGCCCATTTGCATTACTCCAATGAAAGTATGGATTCGGGAAGCTATTCAGGCCGGATACTGTAGAAGAGCACCGTAGCAACACGTTAGAAAGTACTGTAGCAGCACTGTTCATAGCCGGGCGAGAAAACAGGAGTTCACAGGATTCACACGGGCGTGTGGAAATTATCCACGCCCGTGTGGAAATTCAGCACGGGTGCGTGAAGCATCCACGACCGTGTAGTCGCCCGATTCCAGCCCTTTTAAAGCCGAATCAGCCCCGATTTTAATATTCTTTTCTCCATCTTTTCCCAAACTTAAGAGAGGGCTTCAGCTAGGGTTTTGAGGGATATTGGCCAAGGTATTGGAGAGGTTCCATGGCTTCGACATCGTCATTCCTGAGGAAGAAGGTTGGTAGGGGAGCTTCCGTCGAGGCGTATCCTATACCGGACGAGGGAATCCTTGGGCGACGAGTAGAGGACTTTCCACATGACCATCAACACTACTATCGAGGGGGTTTCTTTATAGATTCATTGCTTTTACATTCTATTTCTTTGATTGTACTTAGCTCCATGGAGAGCTAAACCCCTAGTGGATACTTGAGTATTTGTGAACCCTAGGATGTATTCGTTTCTTTGAATCTCTTTATTATGCTTTCAATAAATTGATGTTGATTGTGAGTTCCAACCTTGAATGCTTGTTTGTAAGAACATTTCACCTAGAGTGACACTAGGGTTGAGAGTTCTCATTGGTAATCTTGTGAGTGACTAACACACCACGAGCGTTAAACACAGCTAGGTTGGAGAGGGTTGAGAGGTTTAGTCGAGAGGTACAGGAGCGTCCCCTTTCCCCTCTGACGTGATAGATTCTACCTCCGATCGTCGAGTTCTTTGCGGCCATAATAGAGTGAATGGTCTAATGGATGAACTTCCGCTGGGGCTTAGTTGTGCGTGCAACGGAGTGAAGCGTTGAGGTGATCTTAGTATCTAGGGCTCAATTGTGGTTAGGGACCTTCCACCTTGGACCAAAGGGTTAGGTCTATAATTAGGAAGAGATTTATCACTTGGAATCCCTAGAGCTCATTGCAACTCTATACGAGTGCGAGGTTGAGAGGTTATCTAATCTTTCCTCCGGGACATGTATAGAGTTAGGCATAGTTGACCATAGATTTGGGAATATGTAATTAAGGATTTCCATGACTCACCATTGCATTGATTAGGAAGCATAATAGAGGGTTCTTGCACTTGAAACAATTATCCTAGGCGGAGCATTATCCGAGTACCCCATCTTTATTGATTGCCTTACCCCCTTTCTTTACTTTTGCTCTCTTACTTGTTGTTTTTATTGTTGAGAATTGAATCATTGTCACACTTATCATCATTGATCTTTCACATAGCTAAGAATCGAATTAAGTATTTTTATTCCCTATTCCCTGTGGATTCGATACCCGCTCACCCTGGATTATTACTTCGTCAAACCCGTGCCTTTGCAGGATATACGCAAGGGGATCTTGACAAGTTTTTGGCGCCGTTGCCGGGGAGTCGGCGTTTAGAGATACTTTGCACTTTGTTTTCTTAGCTATTTCATCATATATTCTATTTCCTATCTTCTTATTCTATTATTGTTCTGACGTTTCCTTATTCTTTTTATTGTAGAAAATGATTAACATGTTTGAGTCATTTGACACTGTCATGAAAATGGTTGAAAACGTGGAGCAGAAAGTTCAAACAATTGCATCGCACGACATGTTGTGTTATTCTCATCATGAGCAGTGTACAACTCAACAGCCAGTAGAAGAATTGGTTAATGAGTACATCGCCAAGATTCAAGAGCGAAATTGTGAATTAGATAATGTGATAAAGCAGTTTGAGGAATCCACGTCGGTGTCAATGAACGACCAGTTGGAGGAAAGTTTAGAAAGAATCCTTGCTCAGTTTGAATCTTCCTATCAAGACCAAAGGTATGAACTCTTTTCAGTTGGAGTTGCTATTTCAAAAGTGGAACTATGTGGAATGGACACGCTGATATCCGTTGCAGATTGTAAAGAAATAGATACCCATTTAGAAAAGGAGGAGAATAACTGTGAACATAAGGCAAATGATTTTGAGGAGATTGATAAATTGAAGGAGGGCAGCTTACGCCCATCAATTATTGAACCACAAGAACTTGAGCTGAAAACTCTTCCAACACATTTGGAATATGCATTTTTAATGGAGGACTCTAAACTCCCTGTGATTGTAGATTCAAACTTATCTGCGGAGCAGAAGGATAAGCTTGTTAGCATGTTTAAAAAACACAAATCAGGTATTGTATGGAACATCTTCGACATTAGGGGTATAAACAAATCATTTTGCACTCATAAGATCCTAATGGAGGATGACTACAAATCTGTGATCCAACCTCAGTGAAGATTGAACCCGAATATGAAGGAAGTTGTTAAGGCAGAGGTAATAAAACTTTTGGATACAGGAATCATCTATCCCATATCAGACAGCAAGTGGGTGAGCCCGACCCAAGTTGTCCGGAAAAAAGTAGGAATGACAGTAGTAAAAAATGAAAAGAATGACTTAATCCCCACTAGGACAGTTACTGGTTGGCGAGTGATAAGTGCTTGTGCTATATGAATGCGAAGTGTTCATTCCTTATTTTGAGTATTACTTTTCTCAGGTTTTAACACTAATATGTGTGTTTTTTATGTTACTTTCATGCAGGTAGGGTTGTGAGGCCAAGTATGAAGGAAAGAAGCCAATGTGGACTACAATGCACCAATTTTGGAGGAAATCTTGCTAAGGTTCAAACGCAAAGACATAGGTCGATGTGAGATGCTAGAGTGTGTGGCAACCTCCTCGTATTCGACTTTGGCACATCCATTTGGAGGGGCACAAAGGCAGTCACACTCGAGCATTCCGACTTATGCCCATAGAACAAGAGCTCCACCAACGTGCCTATCATTAAAGAAGCAAGTGATCCACGACGTGAACGTGTGCCCGTTTGCGTTCCTCAGATGAAAGTATGGATTCGAGAAGCTATTCAGGGCAGACACTGTAGCAGAGCACAGTAGCAACACGGTAGAAAGTACTGTAGCAGCAATGTTCATAGCTGGCCGAGAAAATAGGAGTTCAGAGGATCCACACAGGCGTGTGGAAATTATCCACGCCCGTGTGGAAATTCCGCACGGGCGCGTGAAGCATCCACGCCCGTGTAGTCGCCCGATTCCAGCCGTATTTAAAGCCGAATCAGCCCCAATTTTAGTATTTTTTCTCCATCTTTTCCCAAACTTGAGAGAGGGCTTCAGCTAGGGTTTTGAGGAATATTGGCCAAGGTTTTGGAGAGGTTCTACGGCTCCGACATCGTCATTCCTTAGGAAGAAGGTTGGTAGGGGAGCTTCCGTCGAGGCGTATCCTATACCGGACGAGGGAATCCTTGGGCGACGAGTAGAGGACTTTCCACATGACCATCAACACTACTATCGAGGGGGTTTCTTTATAGATTCATTGCTTTTACATTCTATTTCTTTGATTGTACTTAGCTCCATGGAGAGCTAAACCCCTAGTGGATACTTGGGTATTTGTGAACCCTAGGATGTATTCGTTTCTTTGAATCTCTTTATTATGCTTTCAATAAATTGATGTTGATTGTGAGTTCCAACCTTGAATGCTTGTTTGTAAGAACATTTCACCTAGAGTGACACTAGGGTTGAGAGTTCTCATTGGTAATCTTGTGAGTGACTAACACACCACGAGCGTTAAACACAGCTAGGTTGGAGAGGGTTGAGAGGTTTAGTCGAGAGGTACAGGAGCGTCCCCTTTCCCCTCTGACGTGATAGATTCTACCTCCGATCGTCGAGTTCTTTGCGGCCATAATAGAGTGAATGGTCTAATGGATGAACTTCCGCTGGGGCTTAGTTGTGCGTGCAACGGAGTGAAGCGTTGAGGTGATCTTAGTATCTAGGGCTCAATTGTGGTTAGGGACCTTCCACCTGGACCAAAGGGTTAGGTCTATAATTAGGAAGAGATTTATCACTTGGAATCCCTAGAGCTCATTGCAACTCTATACGAGTGCGAGGTTGAGAGGTTATCTAATCTTTCCTCCGGGACATGTATAGAGTTAGGCATAGTTGACCATAGATTTGGGAATATGTAATTAAGGATTTCCATGACTCACCATTGCATTGATTAGGAAGCATAATAGAGGGTTCTTGCACTTGAAACAATTATCCTAGGCGGAGCATTATCCGAGTACCCCATCTTTATTGATTGCCTTACCCCCTTTCTTTACTTTTGCTCTCTTACTTGTTGTTTTTATTGTTGAGAATTGAATCATTGTCACACTTATCATCATTGATCTTTCACATAGCTAAGAATCGAATTAAGTATTTTTATTCCCTATTCCCTGTGGATTCGATACCCGCTCACCCTGGATTATTACTTCGTCAAACCCGTGCCTTTGCAGGATATACGCAAGGGGATCTTGACAAGTTTTTGGCGCCGTTGCCGGGGAGTCGGCGTTTAGAGATACTTTGCACTTTGTTTTCTTAGCTATTTCATCATATATTCTATTTCCTATCTTCTTATTCTATTATTGTTCTGACGTTTCCTTATTCTTTTTATTGTAGAAAATGATTAACATGTTTGAGTCATTTGACACTGTCATGAAAATGGTTGAAAACGTGGAGCAGAAAGTTCAAACAATTGCATCGCACGACATGTTGTGTTATTCTCATCATGAGCAGTGTACAACTCAACAGCCAGTAGAAGAATTGGTTAATGAGTACATCGCCAAGATTCAAGAGCGAAATTGTGAATTAGATAATGTGATAAAGCAGTTTGAGGAATCCACGTCGGTGTCAATGAACGACCAGTTGGAGGAAAGTTTAGAAAGAATCCTTGCTCAGTTTGAATCTTCCTATCAAGACCAAAGGTATGAACTCTTTTCAGTTGGAGTTGCTATTTCAAAAGTGGAACTATGTGGAATGGACACGCTGATATCCGTTGCAGATTGTAAAGAAATAGATACCCATTTAGAAAAGGAGGAGAATAACTGTGAACATAAGGCAAATGATTTTTGAGGAGATTGATAAATTGAAGGAGGGCAGCTTTTACGCCCATCAATTATTGAACCACAAGAACTTGAGCTGAAAAACTCTTCCAACACATTTGGAATATGCATTTTTTTAATGGAGGACTCTAAACTCCCTCGTGATTGTAGATTCAAACTTATCTGCAGGAGCGAAGGATAAAGCTTGTTAGCATGTTTAAAAAAACACAAATCAGGTATTGTATGGAACATCTTCGACATTAGGGGTATAAACAAATCATTTTGCACTCATAAGATCCTAATGGAGGATGACTACAAATCTGTGATCCAACCTCAGTGAAGATTGAACCCGAATATGAAGGAAGTTGTTAAGGCAGAGGTAATAAAACTTTTGGATACAGGAATCATCTATCCCATATCAGACAGCAAGTGGGTGAGCCCGACCCAAGTTGTCCGGAAAAAAGTAGGAATGACAGTAGTAAAAAATGAAAAGAATGACTTAATCCCCACTAGGACAGTTACTGGTTGGCGAGTGATAAGTGCTTGTGCTATATGAATGCGAAGTGTTCATTCCTTATTTTGAGTATTACTTTTCTCAGGTTTTAACACTAATATGTGTGTTTTTTATGTTACTTTCATGCAGGTAGGGTTGTGAGGCCAAGTATGAAGGAAAGAAGCCAATGTGGACTACAATGCACCAATTTTGGAGGAAATCTTGCTAAGGTTCAAACGCAAAGACATAGGTCGATGTGAGATGCTAGAGTGTGTGGCAACCTCCTCGTATTCGACTTTGGCACATCCATTTGGAGGGGCACAAAGGCAGTCACACTCGAGCATTCCGACTTATGCCCATAGAACAAGAGCTCCACCAACGTGCCTATCATTAAAGAAGCAAGTGATCCACGACGTGAACGTGTGCCCGTTTGCGTTCCTCAGATGAAAGTATGGATTCGAGAAGCTATTCAGGGCAGACACTGTAGCAGAGCACAGTAGCAACACGGTAGAAAGTACTGTAGCAGCAATGTTCATAGCTGGCCGAGAAAATAGGAGTTCAGAGGATCCACACAGGCGTGTGGAAATTATCCACGCCCGTGTGGAAATTCCGCACGGGCGCGTGAAGCATCCACGCCCGTGTAGTCGCCCGATTCCAGCCGTATTTAAAGCCGAATCAGCCCCAATTTTAGTATTTTTTCTCCATCTTTTCCCAAACTTGAGAGAGGGCTTCAGCTAGGGTTTTGAGGAATATTGGCCAAGGTTTTGGAGAGGTTCTACGGCTCCGACATCGTCATTCCTTAGGAAGAAGGTTGGTAGGGGAGCTTCCGTCGAGGCGTATCCTATACCGAACGAGGGAATCCTTGGACGACAAGTAGAGGACTTTCCACAAGACCATCGACACTACTATCGAGGGGGTTTCTTTATGGATTCATTGCTTTTACATTCTATTTCTTTGATTGTACTTAGCTCCATGGAGAGCTAAACCCCTAGTGGATACTTGGGTATTTGTGAACCCTAGGATGTATTCGTTTCTTTGAATCTCTTTATTATGCTTTCAATAAATTGATGTTGATTGTGAGTTCCAACCTTGAATGCTTGTTTGTATGAACATTTCCCCTAGAGTGACACTAGGGTTGAGACTTCTCGTTGGTAACCTTGTGAGTGAGTAACACACCACGAGCGTTAGACACAGCTAGGTTAGAGAGGGTTAAGAGGGTGAGTCGAGAGGTACAGGAGCGTCCCCTTTCCCCTCTGACGTGATAGATTCTACCTCCGTTCCTCAAGTTCTTTGCGGCCATAATAGAGTGAATGGTCTAAGGGATGAACTTCCGCTAGGGCTTAGTTGCGTGTGCAACGTAGTGAAGCGTTGAAGTGATCTTAGTATCTAGGGCTCAATTGTGGTTAGGGACCTTCCACCAGGACCAAAGGGTTAGGTCTATAATTAGGAAGAGATTTATCACTTGGAATCCCTAGAGCTCATTGCAACTCTATACGAGTGCGAGGTTGAGAGGTTATCTAATCTTTCCTCCGGGACATGTATAGAGTTAGGCATAGTTGACCATAGATTTGGGAATATGTAATTAAGGATTTCCATGACTCACCATTGCATTGATTAGGAAGCATAATAGAGGGTTCTTGCACTTGAAACAATTATCCTAGGCGGAGCATTATCCGAGTACCCCATCTTTATTGATTGCCTTACCCCCTTTCTTTACTTTTGCTCTCTTACTTGTTGTTTTTATTGTTGAGAATTGAATCATTGTCACACTTATCATCATTGATCTTTCACATAGCTAAGAATCGAATTAAGTATTTTTATTCCCTATTCCCTGTGGATTCGATACCCGCTCACCCTGGATTATTACTTCGTCAAACCCGTGCCTTTGCAGGATATACGCAAGGGGATCTTGACAAGTTTTTGGCGCCGTTGCCGGGGAGTCGGCGTTTAGAGATACTTTGCACTTTGTTTTCTTAGCTATTTCATCATATATTCTATTTCCTATCTTCTTATTCTATTATTGTTCTGACGTTTCCTTATTCTTTTTATTGTAGAAAATGATTAACATGTTTGAGTCATTTGACACTGTCATGAAAATGGTTGAAAACGTGGAGCAGAAAGTTCAAACAATTGCATCGCACGACATGTTGTGTTATTCTCATCATGAGCAGTGTACAACTCAACAGCCAGTAGAAGAATTGGTTAATGAGTACATCGCCAAGATTCAAGAGCGAAATTGTGAATTAGATAATGTGATAAAGCAGTTTGAGGAATCCACGTCGGTGTCAATGAACGACCAGTTGGAGGAAAGTTTAGAAAGAATCCTTGCTCAGTTTGAATCTTCCTATCAAGACCAAAGGTATGAACTCTTTTCAGTTGGAGTTGCTATTTCAAAAGTGGAACTATGTGGAATGGACACGCTGATATCCGTTGCAGATTGTAAAGAAATAGATACCCATTTAGAAAAGGAGGAGAATAACTGTGAACATAAGGCAAATGATTTTGAGGAGATTGATAAATTGAAGGAGGGCAGCTTACGCCCATCAATTATTGAACCACAAGAACTTGAGCTGAAAACTCTTCCAACACATTTGGAATATGCATTTTTAATGGAGGACTCTAAACTCCCTGTGATTGTAGATTCAAACTTATCTGCGGAGCAGAAGGATAAGCTTGTTAGCATGTTTAAAAAACACAAATCAGGTATTGTATGGAACATCTTCGACATTAGGGGTATAAACAAATCATTTTG
The DNA here is from genome assembly GCF_009730915.1 of Dioscorea cayenensis subsp. rotundata. Classification (NCBI taxonomy): domain Eukaryota; kingdom Viridiplantae; phylum Streptophyta; class Magnoliopsida; order Dioscoreales; family Dioscoreaceae; genus Dioscorea; species Dioscorea cayenensis. The sequence continues at coordinate 11,272,180 of NC_052489.1, forward strand.
CACTCATAAGATCCTAATGGAGGATGACTACAAATCTGTGATCCAACCTCAGTGAAGATTGAACCCGAATATGAAGGAAGTTGTTAAGGCAGAGGTAATAAAACTTTTGGATACAGGAATCATCTATCCCATATCAGACAGCAAGTGGGTGAGCCCGACCCAAGTTGTCCGGAAAAAAGTAGGAATGACAGTAGTAAAAAATGAAAAGAATGACTTAATCCCCACTAGGACAGTTACTGGTTGGCGAGTGATAAGTGCTTGTGCTATATGAATGCGAAGTGTTCATTCCTTATTTTGAGTATTACTTTTCTCAGGTTTTAACACTAATATGTGTGTTTTTTATGTTACTTTCATGCAGGTAGGGTTGTGAGGCCAAGTATGAAGGAAAGAAGCCAATGTGGACTACAATGCACCAATTTGGAGGAAATCTTGCTAAGGTTCAAACGCAAAGACATAGGTCGATGTGAGATGCTAGAGTGTGTGGCAACCTCCTCGTATTCGACTTTGGCACATCCATTTGGAGGGGCACAAAGGCAGTCACACTCGAGCATTCCGACTTATGCCCATAGAACAAGAGCTCCACCAACGTGCCTATCATTAAAGAAGCAAGTGATCCACGACGTGAACGTGTGCCCGTTTGCGTTCCTCAGATGAAAGTATGGATTCGAGAAGCTATTCAGGGCAGACACTGTAGCAGAGCACAGTAGCAACACGGTAGAAAGTACTGTAGCAGCAATGTTCATAGCTGGCCGAGAAAATAGGAGTTCAGAGGATCCACACAGGCGTGTGGAAATTATCCACGCCCGTGTGGAAATTCCGCACGGGCGCGTGAAGCATCCACGCCCGTGTAGTCGCCCGATTCCAGCCGTATTTAAAGCCGAATCAGCCCCAATTTTAGTATTTTTTCTCCATCTTTTCCCAAACTTGAGAGAGGGCTTCAGCTAGGGTTTTGAGGAATATTGGCCAAGGTTTTGGAGAGGTTCTACGGCTCCGACATCGTCATTCCTTAGGAAGAAGGTTGGTAGGGGAGCTTCCGTCGAGGCGTATCCTATACCGAACGAGGGAATCCTTGGACGACAAGTAGAGGACTTTCCACAAGACCATCGACACTACTATCGAGGGGGTTTCTTTATGGATTCATTGCTTTTACATTCTATTTCTTTGATTGTACTTAGCTCCATGGAGAGCTAAACCCCTAGTGGATACTTGGGTATTTGTGAACCCTAGGATGTATTCGTTTCTTTGAATCTCTTTATTATGCTTTCAATAAATTGATGTTGATTGTGAGTTCCAACCTTGAATGCTTGTTTGTATGAACATTTCCCCTAGAGTGACACTAGGGTTGAGACTTCTCGTTGGTAACCTTGTGAGTGAGTAACACACCACGAGCGTTAGACACAGCTAGGTTAGAGAGGGTTAAGAGGGTGAGTCGAGAGGGTACAGGAGCGTCCCCTTTCCCCTCTGACGTGATAGATTCTACCTCCGTTCCTCAAGTTCTTTGCGGCCATAATAGAGTGAATGGTCTAAGGGATGAACTTCCGCTAGGGCTTAGTTGCGTGTGCAACGTAGTGAAGCGTTGAAGTGATCTTAGTATCTAGGGCTCAATTGTGGTTAGGGACCTTCCACCAGGACCAAAGGGTTAGGTCTATAATTAGGAAGAGATTTATCACTTGGAATCCCTAGAGCTCATTGCAACTCTATACGAGTGCGAGCTGTTGAGATTTTTCGATTTTTCCTCCAGGACATGTATAGAGTTAGGCATAGTTGACCTTAGATTTGGGATTATGTAATTAAGGATTTCCATGACTCACCATTGCATTGATTAGGAAGCATAATAGAGGGTTCTTGCACTTGAAACAATTATCCTAGGCGGAGCATTATCCGGGTACCCCATCTTTATCGATTGCCTATCCCCTTCTTTACTTTTGCTCTCTTATTTGTTGCTTTTATTGTTGAGAATTGAATCATTGTCACACTCATCATTATTGATCTTTCACATAGCTAAGAATGGAATTAAGTAATTTTATTCCCTACTCCCTGTGGATTCGATACCTGCTCACCCGAGATTATTACATCAACAAACCCGTGCACTTACGGGATATACGCAAGGGGACCTTGTCAAGTTTTTGGCGCCGTTGTCGGGTAGTAGGCGTTTAGAGACACTTTGCATTTTGTTTTCTTAGCTATTTCACCATATATTCTATTTCATATCTTCTTATTCTATCATCGTTCTGATTTCTTTTTATTTCTTTGTGGTTACAGCTACAGGTTATAACCCGAAGGAATCCCTCAATATTGATTGAAGGGGATCCCGAGCTTGAACGTACACTTAGAAGAAAAGGGAAAGAGCCTATGCAAGAACAATCTAATCCACCTGATTTGGAAGCAGAAGAATCTGAAAACATAGCAGAACAGAATGAGCAACAGCGAACATTATCCGATTATGCCAGACCTTCAGTGTTGGGGACACAATCGAGTATTGTGCATCCCCCGATTACAACTCAGAACATTAAGTTGAAGCCGGCATTCATCCATATGTTGTAGCAGTCTGCACAATTCAATGGTTTGGCCGATGAGGATCCAAACAGTCACATAGAGAACTTTCTCGAGGTGTGTGATATACTGAAGATAAATGGGGTGACGGATGATGCCATCAAATTGAGAGCCTTCCCATTTTCCTTAAAGGGGAGAGCGAAGCAGTGGCTACACTCGTTACCTAGAGGGTCGATTACCACGTGGGAGGAGATGGTGGAAGCTTTCCGAACCCATTATTTCCCTCCCGGAAAATCAGCAAAGCTTAGGAATGAGATCTCATCTTTTGTTCAGTTGGAATTGGAGTCTCTATTCAAGACATGGGAACGGTTCAAGGAGCTCCTGAGGAAGTGCCCGCAACACGGATTCCCGTAGTGGATGATTGTTTAAACCTTTTACAATGGTTTGAACCCGAGTACAAGGCAACTCTTGGATGCTGCAGTAGGAGGTACCTTTAGGTAGCAAGACCCCCGATGAGGCCCTTCGATTGATTGAAGAAATGG